>NW_024081696.1:547009-615542 GCF_003009895.1 Hyaena hyaena
AAAAAAAAAAACAAAAAAAAAAACAAAAAAAAAATAAAATAAAATATAATGAATGAGTTCAAGAGATCACAAAAAAAAAAAAAAAGAAAAAAAAAGAAAACATTGTGGATGATTGTTAAAAGGCTCTTCCTATGGGCCTTGCAGATCCAAGACTCACATAATAAAGGGGGCTAAGAACACAGTTACAATTGAGTCTGGCCCTGAGACAAAGAGCCTTATTTAGAGTTAAGGGCAGATATCCACCCCCACCCAATTGTTTCTGCTTGGAGCACTGCCCCTCTCCAAGGCATTTGTTATCAGTATTTGGAGTGACTTATTCTGGCCTTGAATATACTGATTGCTCCCTATAAAGGAACCTATTGAGGGACTTCTTCTTTTGTGATTCTGGGAGCAGAGGTGTTTCCTGAAAGACCTGTTTGACCCCTGCTCACAAAGAAGTAACTTCACCCTGTCCGTGGCTGTTTATGCTAAAAACATTGTCTAATATGCTAAAGATAACTGCTTCCCCATAGGATAAGCATCTAAATCACCTATCTCAATCACTATTGATAAAGGTTATGCAGGAGTCTTCTATGAATCTATGTTCTGGGAAATTCTTGCATATCAAAGAAGTTTGTCATCAGAAATCACTGTGTAAGGCAAATGCCACTTCTGTGCCGTCCCCCAAACACTTCATTATAAAATAAAGTTGAGCCCCAGTCAGGACGGAGATGCCTCCCTGGTGACCAGAAAGAATTGTGGCTCTCTCCTCCCTCCCTCTCCAACACCGTCCATCCTTCAGGGATACCTGGACCCTGGCCGGAGCTGGTCTCTGACAATAAGGTAGATACCATCCCTATTTTATAAATGAAGAAAATGATGTTTAGAAATAACTTGTCAACTGTTATAGTAATAGGGAGTGGCAGAGCTGGGATGAAGTCTTAGTATTTGACTTGAAAGTGCACAGTCTCTTCTGCCATAACTGGGACCCATTCTCTCTGATATAACCATGGCTCTTAAAACTGCTGTGGCAATTCTTAGTGTCTGCAATGTTTGCGAAAGCCTATACAAACTTCTTTTATAAGAAACGATACTGAAAACTAGTATGGGCAAGCCAAGCCCAACTTTTGGGAGAAAAGCTTCAGTTCTAAAAGTCTCAAAGGTTTTCTTTTTTTGTAACAAATCCTAGTTTTAAGTGTTCTCCTCCAAAGTGGAAACTTCTTTTATACAAAGTTTTGTAAACTTGCTGATTATACAAGCATTTGACCAATCTAAGGTTTTAACAGTACTTCATTGCTCAAATGCTCAAAATAAAATGTTAAATTTAATTAACTTATTTGCTTTTTTTTCTTTGTTTTTTTTCACCTAGAGTATATTCTCCTTAGTTCTCACTACTGTAAGTTTTATTTACTAACCACACAAACATAGTTTTCCTTAAAAATTTTCTGAAAAAATAAGTAGCAAAATGAAAAAATATATAAAGTATTTGTAATCTCCAATTATTGAGACATTTGAAAAAAGGAGTTAAGATTATAAAGCCAGGGGCGCCTGGGTGGCTTAGTCAGTTAAGCGTCCGACTTTCACTTAGGTCATGATCTCACGGTTCGTGGGTTCGAGCCCCGCGTCGGGCTCTGTGCTGACTGCCGGCTCAGAGCCTGGAGCCTGTTTCAATCTGTGACTCCCTCTCTCTCTGACCCTCCCCTGCTCACGCTGTCTCTCTCTCTCTCCTAGAAATAAAAACATTAAAAAAAAAAAAGATTATAAAAAAAAAAAAAGAAAAAGAAAAAAACAGTGGATATGTAGAAACTAATTTGACAAAAAACATTAAAAAAAAAATTAAAAAAAAAAAAAGATTATAAAACCAGAGAATCCAGCTTCCTTCATTGCTTTTTTGTTTTTGTAGCAAACTATTTGCTAAATGTGTTTGCTAAATTAAAAGAATACATACAGATGACAGATACTGTGTAGCTTTTCTATATAAATTTTAACATTTACAAGTAAACAAATGGCTCTCTGAAATGCCTAAAGCTGCCTTGCCCTGACAATGAGTAGAAATGCTTAGTATCCAGCTAAATTTAGAAAAATAAGCTACTGTTCAAATGAAAATCATCTAAACTATACCTTTCTGAATAACTTATAGTCATCAAGAAAAAAATGCAGTTTATTACAAATTCCTTCACTGTGTTTACTGTCAAAGGTTGAACATTCTCTTTGCTCGTTTCCTTTTGTCAACTAAATTTGGATTGTCCAATCCAATTTTCTGAATTTGAGCTAAATTGACCTTAGATTGGAGTGCAATGGGAACATTTTCCACAGACCAGTTACTTGATATATACTTTTTCATTTAATTTGAGACTTATATAGAGATGCTCTACAAGTCTCATGTTGAAGAGGGAGTCTAATTATATGTTTCTTGCACATGAAATTTATGTTGTTTATGCTATCTGAATTCTCTGAACTTGATTGTAAAATAATTAATTCATTGTATCTTTTCTGAGTCACAGCATCAACATTCATTAGATTCCATAGACCTCTTCTTGTAAATGACATTTGGAAGAAGGAAAAAGCCACAGCCAAAGCCTCATGATCCACATTTCCATGCTGCATTATCTAGCAGCACAGTGCTTTTAATCAACTTAGTGATATTAGGGTAGCTTTTCCTTTTTCACATGTTTTATTTGCCAATTTGCAATTTTTGAGATCTAATGTTTCCAACCCACCAGTTTTTTGCTGATATGTAAACAATCTGGGCCTTTTCTTTGCCATTCAGTGTATGCACTTTCACATTTGGTTGAGGAGTAGATCCCTGTACTGAATACCATTGCACCTGAACAGAACCAGCAAGAGTGAATGGAGGTTAAGTGCAGAGTCTCAAGGACGCTTTCTCATCTCCTTCCCTGTCAATGGCTAAGGTCCTTTGACTAAACACTAACATTTGCAGACAGCCAACTCAGCCTCAGTACAATATATATTTGTATTCAGTGATGGCATATGAGTAAACTGTTTTTCTTCCAATTCAGTTATGTTGATTCTTCTCCTTTAGCTGGAATTGGTTTTGATATCCTCAGTGAGATTATTTGGCAAATGATCATTTCTCCTTTTTAAGGTTTTCAAAAGGACAACACCTTTTGTTCATGATTAGAAAGGTGCCAATTCTTATTACTTTATACATTTATTTTTAAAGAGTTCATTTTTTATATTTACCACTTGTATTAGACAAATTACTTGTTTCCACATTAGAAGAAAGAACTCATCTATTTAAAGACAGCAATTCGATGAGTTTTAGCAGATGTATACTCCTGTGAAACTACTGCCTCCATCAAGATAAAAACCATTTCTGTCACCCCAGTAGGATTAAACTGCCCTCTCTGTTCATTCCTCTTAGTTGAGCCCTAGGAAACTACTAATCTGCTTTAAATGTTTATTTATCTATTTTGAGAGAGTGAGGGAGAGAAAGAGGGGGAGGGAGGGAGAGAGGGGTAGAGAGAGAGAGAGAGAGAGAGAGAGAGAATCCCAAGCAGGCTCTGTGGTGTCAATGCAGAGCCTGCCACAGGGCTCTAACTCATGAACCGAAATCAAGAGCTTGGTACTTAACCATGTGAACCACCCAGGTGCCCTCTGATCTGCTTGATGATGCTAGAGATTAGGCTGCATTTTCTAAAATTGTATAAAATTAGATCTTATGGTATACATTCTTTTATGTGTGCTTTCTTTCACATGGCTTAAGTTGAATATAGACAGAGAATGCTGACCATATTTGAAGCCATGGTTGGGATAATTCCAATCAATTAGGAGTGAACAGTAATTGAAAAGTAAAAAGGATGGCCTAGGTATTTGGGTTAAAGAAACCAAAGAAAAATTGTAAAAAATATATAAATAGAAGGCATAATATATTTGTGCTGTTAAAACTACAAAGAATATTTTTAAAAAGGAATATAAATCCTTGCCAGAGAGTAACTTCTGGGTCAGCTAAAAATTAAAACTTTTCCATTAAGGCATCCAATAATCACTGTATTTAAGAAATTGAGCATCAACATGAAGCAAAATTTTGAAATGATTAATTTAGACATAAAAATATAACAAGTTCAGGAAATGTCGCCACTAGTTTTTCAGGTTCACCTGAATCTGATTTTAGTTCCCACATTTAGTTCCCACTCTTTTCAGAGGATATTTAAATAATTTGACTGTGACAAGCCAAACTGTTTTGAGACCTCATTGAAAGTCAAATGAAAACATTAATCTAATGCAAAAATATTCTAGTCAGGCACAGAAATGCTGCAGGTTAGAAAATAAAAATGTTGCCTGTGAGAAGGAAAATCAATCAATTCAGAAAAAGCAGGTATTGGTTCAAATCTACATAGTCAGTAGTGACTAGAAATCACTAGAATTTCAGGGGATTATATTTTTTCTAAAGAATCATCAGATAGTCTTGGGCTATGTCTACATTGCAAAATCAGTTTGTTTGGCTAACTTTTCACCTAAGTAAATTAGAGAATCAGTCAAACAACTGATCATATCTTTTTTTTCCTCACTGTCTTCACTGTGTTTTTGGACAGGCTTCAGTGACCAGCATACAAATAATTATAGCACAAAACAGTTAGGTAAGTGACTTGTGGAATAGCAGTCTTAATTGAGCAAAGAAAATCCAGAAAACAAAAAACAGAAAACACTTTCATACTATTAAATGACACTAAATTGTTCAATATTAAGTGAAAACAACCTTTTAATTTCAGCTATGAATTCATAATCTATGCCTTCCTTGGTGAGGCAATGTAACAAATATTGCTTTGCTATTCAATCAGAACTGCTCCTGGTTTGTGTGATTAAGTGGCTATATATCCCTATGTTTTGGCTAACTATAGATATAGGTAACTATATAATAGGAGTAATGACCTTAGTCTGTGACTTACCATCTGTACCACAATTGCTTAGTCTCTTTAAGCCTTTTTGTCTTTATCTGTTTATTTTTTAATCAAAAAATTTTTAATGTTTATTTATTTTTGAGAGAGAGAGGGAGAAGGAGAAAGAAAGAGAGAGAGAGAGAGAGAGAAAGCTGGAGAAGGGCAGAGATAGAGGGAGACACAGAATCCAAAGCAGGCTCCAGGCTCTGAGACATCAACACAGAACCCAACGGGAGGCTCCAACTCACAAACCATGAGATCATGACCTGAGCTGAAGTCAGACACTTAATCGACTGGGCCACCCAGGCACCCCAGTCTTTATCTGTTTAAAAGACATCATATACTGGTTCCTGGGTGGCTCAGTCAGTTAAGCATCCAACTTTGGCTCAGGTCTGCTCTCAGCACAGAGCTGGGTTACCATACTCTGTCTCCTCCTCTCCCTGCCCCTCCCCCACTTGCTTGTGCACATGCACACTGTCTCTTTTCTCAAAAATAAATAAACATTAAAAAAGTTATGTTATAGAGTTATGAGTATTGAATTAGCTAATGCTTATGAAAATTGAGTGCAATGCCTGGCACAAAGAAACATTAATGATACTTTCATATTCCATGAGATGCTATCAACTAATTCATGCATTTGACAAATATTAATTGAACTTTTATTAGGACCAAACAGTACAAAATCCACAGCCCCTGTACTGATGAAGCTTAATGTGTAGCAGGGAATACATGCAAATACATGACCAATTTCCAGACTGCTATGCTGAGATAAGCAAGAGTGGGTTAAGCTGTGGGGATATATGAGTGGACTCCCTGGAGGAGGGAATAGAAATTACTTAGGAGAAAAGTGATATTGGAGAAACAGAGAAGGAGCAAGGAGGGGAAGAATGGAAGGAGGTAGAGCAGGGATGGATGTTTCCATCAGCGCAAACAGCTATGTGTTAAAGCCTATATACTTTTTTTAAATTCAGCTTTTCAGATAGAGATTACAGATGCAATTCAACTGAGAAAAAAAAAAGGATTTAAAAACCCCTCAAACTTTGTTTTCTGTCTATTGCTTACAGTGCTCGGGAACAAACTTGGCAAATAACAGCTCTTTAGTCTCATATTTAAGAAGCAAAAAAGAAGAGACTGTCAAACCCAGAAGAGGTTAATAATAGTTTAATGCTAAAATATCTGCCCTTAAGGTCGACCATATTTCAATAGAAGGAGACTCAGAATATCTTTCTCATTCTTTGTACGAAATGGAAAAAAAATAAAGAGAAAGAATTAGAAGAAGCATGTAATCAATCCTTTCCTTTACAAATCCCAGCAATTCAGGAGACTGCCAGCGGCTAAATCTTTCAGGGACCACAGACAGGAAAAAGCCTATTAAAATGTGCTCCATTCCCAAAGAAAGGGTCACTCAAGATCCTCAGACCCTTAACTCTCAATAGACTTAATGAAAGCCAACTGCTATTTTAAGAATTTAGAAGGGGATTTCCCTCCCCAAAGAAAAGAAGCCAGACATCATCAATGCTCTAACACTGTTTCATCCATGGCACCAGGCATTGCTTTTCACTAACTTTTTGTTGGTTGTTAAAGCCATTAAATGAGGGTTTAGTGACTGAGAATACAGTTCATCACATACAAGGCTTAAAATATAATTGATACAAAGACCATCCCTCCAGGATTAAAGAGTTTGAATCATTCTGTGAGGCTGCCATGTTCTGTTCTTCATGCTGGTCAAGGTAATATTAAGCCTTTCCGAAAAGGAGTATGTTGTTCTCCGCACTGGTTAGTAACCATACTTTCAACCTCAGTGGGAAGAAGATAATCCAGACTCCCCTCAAATAGTACAGATCCAGTAGCTGGATACAAAATGAATCTTACTTTAAGACTTACTGCAACTCAGTTTCATGTGATTAATGAAAATGATATATGGATTTCTCTTGTAGAATCTTTCTCAAGAGTTCTTCATGTAACATTGTCCTGACACCCCTATTAATTGCAAGGATATCTCTGTGGACAGGTAGACATTAGACATCATTATCATCTGCAAATGAGAAACTTGAGACAGAAAGAAGTCAAGTGACATAACAACAGTGTCACGATAAGAATAGGAATAGAAATGAGAAAAACGATTGTGTCCTGTGAATCAAGAACAATATGATGGGATGAATTCTTCCTTTTCTCTACTGAAGGAAGGGCAGGGGCAACTTTTTTACTGCTAATTTTGAAAACATTCTCTCCTTTTGTTATAGTGCTCTTTATAGTGAAAAGGAAAATTTCACTGCATGAACTCACTGGGCACAGAGAAGAAAAGCTGCCTAACTACACAGAGGCTCCACAAATCTTCTGCAAAACCAGGACTTCTCTTACCTGACATTTTTGGCTTGGCATGATCTCTGGGATGTGCCTTGGATGAGGCTTTCCCTTCTCTGCCATTATATTCACCAACAAATGATTGTTGAGTGATTGAATGGCTGGTGTTTAAATTGTATGCTTAAATTTTGTGAATGAGCTGTAGGAAGAAGAATCACCAAGAAAGTTCTTGGATAATTAAATAACTCTGCCCAACCTTCAGCTGTGTTTTTATCCATGTTCTGTTCCAGATCTGCATCTGCATAAGGGGAGTGTCAGAATCCCTGCTGCAAATCTGAACCATGCGGCGATATAGGATTAGAATTCCCTGGCCCTTCTTTATATATAGTAAGAAATCTGCTCACAAACCAGGCAGTTATCTCCTAGATCTTAATGACATGAAGAAATTAGCCATCTGAGATATTATAAGCAAAGTTTGTAGTAATACAATCAAAAGGAGAGACAGGCCTTTAGAAACATTTCATTCAGTAAATAAACTTCACCATCAAGACTATTAAGTAGTGAAACTGTGCTTTCAGAAAAATAAAGAAGAAAAACAATGATAATAATAGCTAATATCTTTTCTCATTTAAACTCAATACAATATGTACTATTACCACCTAATAAATTAGAAAACTGGTTTTTACACATCTTGTTCAAGGACACAGGTGAGGTGTAACAGAGGTAGTATTTGAACCTGCACTGCCTGGCTCCATAGCCTGTACTCTCATTTGGTTCATCTTACAGCTTTCCAGTAGGGTGGAACTCCATACCAACAGAGATTCCCGGAACTGTCCATGCTGCAATCTCAAGAGAATACTGACATAATCTGAAAAGTTGCTTCCTCCCAAGAGTGACAGGGAGAATTTGGAAATAAAAATTGTTAAACAAGACAAGGAAATTTACAATTACCTGCATCTCTTTTTCAAGGCAAAATTCAAGGTATGACTATTGGAAATTCAATCAATAGGAAAAGAAATACCCACCTATTAAGATAGTTTCTGCTTTATTAGCTAGAAATTCTGGCTCTGGGTCCCTAGTCAGGTTGCACTCAATTAAATTCCAGGATCTTAAAAACACAACAACGTAAATGAATCTCAGCAAGCAAGGGTTGAAAATGATGAACAGAGAAATGCACAGATAACCAGAAGGCAGCATTAATATCATTATTGAAAGGTTAGCTGCTCAGGAAATCGACAAGGTGCCAAGAGGGCACTCACAGTGCCTCCCAAGAAATGAGAGCAGAGAAGAAACGAGACTGAACAGAGCAAAGCCTTTGTTGACATTTTCAAAAGCTGACTTTATACAGGCCGTATCCCTGAAGAATGGAAAATGGCAATATAAGGAACCAGTAACACTAGAAAATTGCAGGCCAGTAAGTTCACCACCAGTCACAGGGAAGCATTTGAAAGGTTTTAGAGGATCAAGAGGGGGCATCACTTCTACTCTTCTAAGTTCAGCCCTGGGCTGAGAGAAGGTAACACTCTTACAGGAAAAGCACTCCTGTCTCCCTGACTTTGGGAATTCTCAGGGTATGGCTGTGTTGTATTATGGAAAGAGCAAACAGAATGGATGACTTCATCACTAAATGCTCGGGAATAAGAAATCCTGAGGCCACGTTCCAGGATGGTTCAAAAGTGAATTCTGGTATCACAGAATTCCCGTTGTCAGTCACACCCTGACTTTCTGTGCTGTTATACACACAGATACATTTATTTTGTACAGACACAACCTTGTGTAGTGTTTCAAATGGCATAGGGGTGACTTAGAACCCACCTGTATAATGTAAATGTGAGATTCAGGGATTTATCTGACGGAGACATTTGAGGCCAAGATTCTGATGAAAGCAAGCAAGAGATGGCAGGTTTGGCCAGGTTTGTGTGAACAATATGATAGTGTGAACAGAATGAGTGAGTTTTCTCTGACTTAAATATACCTATTTTAATTTAAAGGGAGTGTGTGTCTAAGGGAATTTACTTAATGGGGTGTTAAGTAGGAGCACTATTTTTAGAATTAGTGGATGCAGCCAAAATTAAATGAGACGTTCTAATGGAGGCAGCTGAGAAAGGAAGAACATTTTAACTGGCCCTTGGAGGGAACTTTAGCTATTTCCATTGGAGTACAAAGAGAGGACAACTCAGGACTAAAGGATATTCTAGTAGTGGAGCAGGAGAGAAGGAGGGGCACCCTATTTTAATTCAGGATGAGGAATCTGAACCAAAATGAAATGTGATAGGAATGTTTAGGACATTAGCTCTGGGAACTGTGACAATCAGGTGAGGAGGCAGGGATGAATCTACATTCAGAGAAGATGAGGACAAGTTGGATTGTGAAATTTCTATTTAAATAGTAGGCAGGAACTTGTGAGTCAGAGGGAACTCTGCTTCATCTGGAGGTTTGCAGAGCTGAGGACAGACAGACTGACTTTAAATGGAGACTGAACATGTCAGAAATAGAAGTTATGACTGAACATCAACACCTGAATGGGGTTCACTAATATCATTAGAGTAATTTGTAGAATTAAATAGTTGAGGAATGCTTTCTGCTGGATATGGTACAGTAAGTTTCTCTGAATAGAGTGATGATAGTTCTTCTGTGTTTTAATTTTCACTCTTAAAGGAAAATGTGTGTGCATGTTTTAATTGACATAGAGCACATGGAATTTACTTCTGTTTTGAATTTATATAGTCTATTCCATACTACCGTATCTCGTTACAGTACATGTTTTGCTCTTGAACCATGTTTTGATTCAGGGACATATGTCTCCATACTCCAAAAGCTATTCTCATATCTTTTAATGTAACCAACAAAACCAAGTAAAAAGAACTGTTTCAAAGTTAATTCATATATAATATGCTTTATTAAGTAGCTTTTGCTATATTTCCCAATTAGTGGTATTAATTTATAAATTGTGAAAATGTATTTATAAAAATATTTAGCATGCAATTAACATTATATTAGTGCAATTGATTCATACAAATCTAGACCAGTCTTCTTAAATATTAACTTTACCTAAACCCTAGTAACCCTAGTAAAAATTATTATCACTAGTGTAAATAGGGCGAACATAGCACAGATTATGGGCTGCCCACGAAAATTCATTTCCTCCTCTTCTGGGCACAGAAGTAAGACATGGCCATATGATTGAGCTCTAGCCAATGAGATGTGACTCAAAATGATGCATGATACTCTAATGCCTCACCTGTAAAATATTTCATGCATATCTCACATATTCTTGTCCCATATATGCTCACTTGAATGGAGATGACCCCCAAGGAGACCCTGGAAGCCAAATGTTTAAAATGGGTCTTAAGTGATTTCATGGAAAGGGGCCACACCAACAACCTATTTATTCTCATAATCAAGATACAAACTTCTGTTGTTTTTGGACCACTATCCATTTTTTGGTCTATTATTGTCACAGATAACAAATTCAGATTTCATCTTAGAAAACTGTGTACCTTAGTGTCTTTTTTTCCTCACCATTACTCAAGCAGTAATGAAATGCAGAGATTGTTTCAAAAATTAATTTGGACATTTGAACTCACATTATAATTTTGGACAAAAATATTTCAGAACTACAGGCACCCCTTTAACCCTGAGGTCCTAAGTTCTAAGGCATCCATTGTAGGTAATGAATACACTTCTATGTATCTCAAATGGTATAGCTATGTCTCATCCTTGGGAGAATTAAGAAAATTATCCCTCAAATCATTTCCATAGGGCTTAATTCATTCAGGACTCCAGATGAGAAAGGCTGGAAACTTTACAAAAACATGGAAATGCATGGGGCGCCTGGGTGGCTTAGTCGGTTAAGCGTCTGACTTTCGCTTAGGTCATGATCTCGCGGTTCGTGGGTTCGAGCCCCGTGTCGAGCTCTGTGCTGACTGCCAGCTCAGAGCCTGGAGCCTATTTCAGAATCTGTATCTCCCTCTCTCTCTGACCCTCCTCTTCTCACGCTGTCTCTCTCTCTCTCCTAGAAATAAATAAAAATACTAAAAAAAAAAAAATGGAAATGTATATGCTTATAAGTGCTTTGATACATAATACACATATACGGTTTATAGGAGCCTTTATCCTTCTATATGTGTATTGATTTACTATATATAGTTCTGTATTCTTCCAGAGTGTATAGTCTCAAATACCCATATGACCTGTGTGTACTGCAATTGTCCAATATTGAAACTTGTACTTCTGTTTTGGCTGCTTTTGAAGATTCTACACTCCAGGCAACTTTCTAGTATTAACCAAAAACTATAAATTAGATGTCCAGAGTGCCTTAAGTATACATAGCACAACTCTTATGGAAACTGCTGGATCTTAGGACGTACTTTATGCTGTAGGTATCATGGGCCTTTGGACTCAGTCTTTTGCATTCATTATTGAATAGACGAGTGAATGAATAAATGAATGAATGAACGAACGATTATACTGTATTTTGGGCAATGGTTCTCAAAACATTTAGAATTGTACTATGACTTAATTCCTCAATATTCCCACTCTACTTTGGCAGCAGAGAAGGATAAGACTATATGGCAAATGGTTAAAGAAATTGCCATTAGACTTGAAGGTTGTTCTCAAAGGTTGAATCATCACACTAGGGGTGCTCTATAAAAATATGATAACTGGGCCCCACCCCTGGAAATTCTGATGAAAGCAGCATCAGGGTCTTTTTTTTTTTTTTTTTTTTTTTTTTAAGTTCTACCACAATTTCTAATGTGCAGCCGGGGTTGAGAAATCTGTGCTAGAATAATATTTCCCCCTCACGTTTGATCATAAGAATTACCCAGCAATCTTGTTTAAAAGTATGGATTCTTAGGCCCAATTTAGCACATTCTCAATCTGTGCCTTTAAAGGAGGAGTCTTTGATCTTTAAAAATTTTTTATATGTTTTTATTTATTTTTGAGAGGTAGTGACAGAGTACGAGTTGGGGAGGGGCAGAGAGAGGGAGACACAGAGTCCAAAGTGGGCTCCAGGTTCTGAGCTGTTATCACAGAGCCTGACGTGCAGCTCGAACTCATGAACTGTAAGATCATGATCTGAGCAGAAGTTGGATACTTAACTACTGAGCCATCCAGTAGTTTTTTTTATTTTTTAATGAGGGTCCCAGATGATGCTTATGATTGGGAAATTTGGGGAAATAATTCATTAGCCACCAAGCTCTTCTAGAAAAAATGCTATGGGCTAGCATTCTCAGCTGTATCCCTAGGCATAGCACAGACTCTGGCTCATATCAAGCACTCAATTATTCATATTGTTTAATTAATTCATTCCAATTTTAAAGTGGAAACAGATGAGAAAAATTTCAAAAAAATTAAAATGTCACTTGTGTCTGGTTTAATACTAGAGAACTACGAAAGTAGAGTTATGAAGGATTTCATGAGTTTCACTGGGTTCTCTTTCATGACCTACTATAATTATTGCACTGTAATCAATTGGTTTGCATTTAGATCTTTGCAAGGTGGTATTTGCCAGTGAATATTAAACTCTGTATCACCACTTATTGGGAAAGTCACAAGGGAAAGTCATAGCTAAGACTAGACTATGAGAACTAAGGAATACAACTTTAACAAATAGGTCAGTAGTTAGAAAAAACTAGTAAAATTGTTTATTTGTACTTGACTGAGTTTTTTTTGAAATGAAGGCTTTTATATTTATATTCAATTGAAAGGCAAATGTATACCTCAGCTTAAAAACAATTATTAATTTTTTACCAATATTTTTCCCTCATACTTTTTGAAAACTTCACTAATTTAGTTAAATGTATCTTTATTTTTTTTTTTAAATTTTTTTAAGGTTTTTTTTATTTATTTCTAGAGAGAGAGAGTGAGCAGGGGAGGGTCAGAGAGAGAGGGAGTCACAGACTGAAATAGGCTCCAGGCTCTGAGCTGGCAGTCAGCACAGAGCCCGACGCGGGGCTCGAACCCACGAACCGTGAGATCATGACCTAAGCGAAAGTCGGACGCTTAACCGACTAAGCCACCCAGGTGCCCCTAGTTAAATGTATCTTTAAAATTAAAATTCTTTTAGCCCTTAAAAGCTTTGTCAGTTTATAGTATCTGTCATTCGTCATCAGTAAGTTGGCTCTTTTTAAATTGTCACTAATTATTTTCCTTTATTGTCACCCAAATAAGCTGACACTCAAAAACCAATAGTGGTCTTTCTCAGATGCAGACCTAGACCCCAGTTAATTATTTGTTACTTAAAAAGAAATACTGATACGTTTGAGAATACTGTAGAGTATTTTTCCATCTTCTACACATAAGGGAACAGAGGGGTTAATAGCAAGAGCAAATGTCATTTGTATAGTGCTTCACAGTTTACAAAATGCTTTCATATACATATCTCATGGGAGTACAATGGCCACTCTATGATGGAAGTAACACTATTTCATTGCATATGAGATTTTGGTTTCAGTGTCAAACAATTTGGAAAATGTACTTTTCCGAGGAAACAGAGAGCTGCTTGTATTCAATAAAAAGCTTTAAAACCTTTAGCTGTAAACTATGCTTTGTGAGCTCCAATGCTTCAAAATGAAGGTATCAATTGGGCCAAGTTTAAGTTGGTAAGTTGGTAGGTAGTGGGGTTTACAACAAATTGGAAGGTGCATTCCTGTCTAAAGCTATATACACTTAAAAAATTAAGGGCATCTGGGTGGCTCAGTCAGTTAACGTCTTGACTTTGGCTCAGGTCATGATCTCATGATTTGTGAGTTTGAGCCACACATCAGGCTCTGTACTGATAGCTCAGAGTCTGGAGCCTGCTTCAGATTCTGTGTCTCCCTCTCTCTCTCTCTCTACCCCTCCCCTGCTCACACTCAGTCTCTCCCTTTCTCTCAAAAATGAATAAATAGTAAAAAAAAATTTAAACTATTTAAATACTATTGACCAAAGGAAACATATCATACAGATTTTCTGTTCCACACTAGCAGAACATTGGTTGTAAAAGAAGAAAGAAAGCAGGAACACAGAATCACAAGGAGATGATATTGGAAATGATTTGGGTCACAGAAAGCAAAGTTGGTAAATGCTGATATTTACCTAGTATCATAAGCCTCTGTCTATCTCTCTGTTTCGACTTGGTTTTGTTGTTGTTGGGACAGCATAATATAATGCTAAAAACACTGTGAATTACGGATGTCACCTTGGACTTAGTTTCTTTATCAGTAAAATGGAGATAATAATAGCTCTATTATAGAATTGTTGTGAGATTAACTGAGAGCATACATGATCTCCTTTCACATTGTGAGTGGTAAATGAATGGTGGGCTTTATCATCATTCTTCTCATCATCACTGGAAAGAACCGCTTCCTTACTCATTCCTACAACTTCTCCTTAGTACATACTTAAAGATCAAAATTAACTTTCAGACCTGTATGGTGAGAAGCTTCCCAAGGGAAAAGCAGAGTTCTTTCCTCTCACTCATATAAATCAACAACGGCAAAAATCAAAGACAGAAGTGTCCCCTCTCTGTAAGCTTATCAATAAGCTCAAACAGCCTCTTTACTTCACACCATAAAAAAGTAATGGGAAAGTTAGTCAGACTCTACATAAAAGTAGCCATACTTGTATCAACTAGGCCATTGCTTCCTAAAATGATATTCATAAAAATGCCCCTAAAATTTGGTTCAGTTAAAAATGCATTGATTGAACATCTCTGCAATAAAGAGAAAGATCTTCGCTCTTGAAACCCGGACATTCCCAGATTAGTGGGAGAAAGAAAAATGTAAACAGGTCATTTCAATACAAAAACGCAAATATGTCCAAGTTCCTCACTCTGATGATAATCTTTCCTTTTACCTCTTTCAGTGGGACTTCAGAAAGCACTATAGACATGCAAGGGTTAGTATGCTCTGAGGACACTGAGGGAAGATACACGCCTGTTCTTCAAAGTCTAGTTTTAGCTCTACATCCTCCAGGAAGCTTTCCACTCTACTTTGATCTCTGACTTACTCAAAATCCTTTGATTTCCAGTAAAATTGCTGCTTAATCATTTTGGTCCTTAGTAATTTTCTACCTTACATGGGAAATAAATTGTTTCTTGGGAACATGTTCTATGTACCCAACTATAGTGTAGTAAGGCCTCTAAGGGGAAGCACTTACATCCTTTTGAGCAATGTACAATGCTATATCTGCATTATTCTGAAAAACTGAATGTTTTATTTTTGGAAGATTAAAAACTAGTAAAATAAACAGTTCAAAAATAATAAATACAATAGTTTGGGACTCTGTTATAGTGAATGCATCTATGAAACAGTGTTTTATAAAATTTGAAGACTTTTGGTATGATTTAGAGCATTTGAGTTAGATTAGAAACAGAAAAAATGGTAAATATAAACATATCTGTTATAGAATAAATGTTCTATTTTTACTTTAATCACAATTTATATTTTTGGTCCTGCTTTACGACCTGGTGGTAACAACTTGCATTTATTCACAGGGCAGCAGAATACACAGTCAACTGCCCCATAATTGAAAAGTTACAGCTAGAAAAAACTTTCAACAATCACACATTTGTTTTAATACCACATGCAAAATGGTTGGGATGACAATATAATCCTCCTAAAACTTACAAATCTTCAGTTTATATTATGCTAACTTATCATCTAAATCTATTTCCTAAACACTTTTATTGAAACTCAAAGAAAAAATATTTATTAACACAAATGTTTTTAAAAGAGAGGTAAAAAACAAAAAACCTAATAACAACAAAGAAATTACCTTTGTATGAAAACTAATAATTTTAAATGGATTATATCCCACACACATTTACTTCCAATATCTAAGATTCAAACATTCTCATATCTAATTTATTTTATCTCCCCTATCTTTAATATGTCTCTCCCTTTCATTTCCACTGCCACTAGTAAAATTCTGCTTTTCATTACTTCTCACTTAAATTACTGCAACAACTGCTTCATCAGTTTCTTGACTTTCCCATCAAGTTCATCTTTTACCAAGATGCTAGATTAATTATTCCATAATACAGTTCCAAACTTCTGATTCCTAGCTCAACCATCTGCAGTACCTACTTCTTTCTCACAGAACAAAGTCTAAACTACCTAAAGTCTAGGATTTCACTGATTTTTGTGCTGTTGTTCCAATTTATCTTTCTGAATTTCTTTCCCAATCATCTGATTCCTACATTACATATACCACATACATTCATAAACACTTGATCCACTAAAGCAAAAACTATTCATTGTTCCTGTATATGCCTTTAGCTTTCTAATCTCTATTTTCTTAATGTTTTCCCTAAGCCTAGGTTACACTCTCAAATTCCATCGATCCTTTGGTGTCAAGTTGAAATGTCTCTTCTTTCATGAAGATGTTTCTAGATTCCTCAGAAGTAATTAATATCCTTCCTTCTAAAATTTTACAGAATCTTTAAATATCTCTCTTATGGAACTTGTTACTTGATACCTAAAACATAATTAGTTAAGTATTTTTCTGCTCTACTAAAACTACGAAAGGCCCTTGAGAATGAAGTGTCTGGCAGCTTCATATTGTAAGCTCTAATGGGCCAAGTATAAAGACTTTAAACATAGTAGATACCCAAATAATTATTGAACAAAAGGTTGAATAGAGTAATTACTTTTTAGTAGTCTCAGAATTGTGGACTTTATACAAAAATTTATATATGGAATCTATATGAATGTTATTGATAATAATCAAATGAAAATTATTGCCTTCGAATAATCTGACTCACTTCATAACCTAGATCAATGGTTGTCTGGCTCTTTTCCCCAGCACCTTAGGGATTCCACAGACGGCCTGGGGATCTCCCTCCCTGGCAGTAGAAAATGGTAAGTGAACAGATTTCTTTACCCTACAATTGTCTTCAACTAAAGCTGCTACATTTTGTAGATTGGCCTTCTTGTAAGACTTTGCCTAGAAAGCTTCCACTGTTTCAAAAGTTGTTTATTTTTAAAAATCTCTTGGGGTTTCACTCCTGGAATACTCTAATTCCATATTTGTTTCAAGTCTCTGACCCACACGAAAATAACTTCACATGAAAACTGCGTAAATGAGCTGCTGTGTTTTGGCTGAATTTACTATTAGAAAAATAACAAAATGGCAGCACAAAAGTAGGTAATTTAAATCAGGACCTCCCATAACACCTGACTTTGTATGAGACCTGAAATTCTATAATAGTCTTTGACCTAAATTCTTGATCTGACTTTATTGACTTGAGAACTAGCTAGCTGGTGAATCTTACAGACATCACTCTCTTTGTGGACATTTTTCATAGATTTGAATGATCCCCAAGAGGCAGTTATATAGCTTTCTATTTCTGTAAAAGACAATGACAAAACTTTCTATCACCTGGCCTTAAAGTAGCCTGTCCCCTTACCCACAGAGAAGAAAACTCTGATTTGTAATGTGTCTAAGTGAAGTTACACCATATCTTCAGTGAAGAGACACTTAAATATGTCTTAGAGTCTCAGTTAGTTACACAATTCTATGTTCATTATTTAGGGGGGAAAATACCTGTTTAAGTCACGGTGTATAATTGGCTGTGTCAGGTTGTGAAGGTACTCCATACCTTTGGCAACATCTACTGCAATAATTAATTTAGACTGCAAATCAAGAATCCTAGAATTTAAAAATAGATTCAGTGAGAATGAAATAGTCAAAGCCAGTAACACATCTTTCTTAAAGAAATCAATGGTGTGTGTGATTTGTTATTCTGTATATCTTTCAGCCTTTTTTGCTTTATTGAAGATTAAGCTAAAAATTCAAAGAAATCTGGAAAAATAGCTTTCCACATCAGATAAAGCTTAATTATAAATCAATTTAGATACCAACCCCTTATATTTAAAATATTCTACTTGAGTTTATGTTTATAATATTATATTTAATTTTTTATAATAACATAAAATGGGTTCTATTTAAATAACTGAGAGAAACCGTATTCTGATTATTGTAGGCCTATATCTAGGAAGTGAATTAAAATTAGATTATGCAAGGCTATTCTTTTTTAACTTTAAAGAATAAATATTAGGACCCCTGATAATTCTTTTATTCTGAGTTATTTTAGTCTGAGCTTATATATCTGCTTTATTGGTATGTCACATTAACTTAATTAGTATAAGCTTCAGTTGCTAATTTAAATTTCTTGGATAGTTCATCTTCAACTGAATTCCTGTTAAGAAAGCACAGAAGTATTTTTATTCATTAAAACATAATTCTTGGACAAAATTATTAGCCATCTTTAAAATGCCACCTTTCCTAGTACTCAGAGATTTCTGAAGGTAAAGGGTCACCCAGGCAGAAAGTCTCTGAGGTACTGAAGGATAATTCTGATGACACATAAAGTGATATAAGTCAGAACAAGAGAACCATACCTCTTCTGTTCATGAAGGAGGGAGAATAGAGAACCCCCTGATATGTACTGAGTGACAATGGCAAACTGGCTGGGATCATTCAAGCAAGCACCCACAAACTGAATTACACAGGGATGATTGAGCCGGCAGAGAATGGACACCTCTCGGCAAAACATATCCACATCTGATTTGGAGCAGTAGGTGTTGGCTCGGTAACTGCAAATGGCAGGAGCAGGAGATCCTCAGTCAGCAGATGGATCAAAACAAGAGGCTTGCCATGCATATGCTTCTTAAAGTTCACAACTCCAGTCGGATGCTAAATTTTCTCATTTGCTTGCTTACCGTTTTATAGCCACTATTTTATTTCTGCACCGTCCTTTATATACTTTCCCAAAGGAACCTAAAATTGTTTAAGAGAAATGAGTAAACACATTTTATCTTGAGCTGCTGAAACTACAGCAGACTAGTGTTTTCTTAGATTACCTGAGCCGATAATCTCATGGAACTCAATTTCTGAGAGTTGAAGATGGAAATGTGAGGGTAATCCAGCCCTTAGGAGGAGGACATCTGCCTTTTCTGAAAACAGGAATTGTTATTTTCTTTCTTAAGATTAAAAAACATACATGGATATGTCCGCATGATTTACATACATACTTTACTTAACCAAAAATGTCATTCCCCAGTAACATTTAATTTTCCAAATACAGTTGACCCTTGGAGATGCTAAAACCTTATCACAAATGATCCCTATCCCCCTGCATTAAAAACATGTTACTTTTCTGTCTCTGTTCTCTGACCTTTGTTATCAGGGCTAAGGGTTGATTCCTAATCTGATCAACAACTAGCTTGTCTGCATGACAGGGCAACCGGAGTGCAGTTCATATCATATCATGATAAGGAGTTTTATCTGGTCAACCCCTGCAGCCTACCACAGTAGGCTTAGCCAAATATCTATAAGTTAAATCTCAAAGGGATGCCAATTAGATGTAAAAAAATAAGTATGTGAATCATTCAGAGCAAACATCCTAAATCAAAAATTTAAAAACAAAAACTTTAAATTCTAAATAGTTAAATACAAATTTATAGTCGAATTGTATATTTAAAATAAAATTTTCCTGATTCAATAGTATTAATTTCTATGTGCAGCATCCACACAAGAATTTCCCAACGTTTACTTATTTGGGGTCTTTGGAAAAATAACCTCTTTTTTCAAATTTATTTTCCTATGGCACACCTATTCCTAATTCTCCTTAAAAATATTAACATTGGCAATTTAGATTTCATTAAAAGTACAAATGTCTTTAAGAATTTGATCTTTCTTTAGTACTCATGAAATTCTCTGTTATATCTTCATGAACTGAGATGGCATATTCAAAACAAAACAGCAGATAAGGTTAACTGGGAAGAATGGCTTGTTGGTAATATTCTTTATGAATGCAAAATAGTTATCATGTACCATATGTAAAACAAAATAGAAAGTTATATTTGAGGCAATAGGAATCTGGAATAATAAAGTATAACAACTGTCCCATATTGAAATACCTTTTGTCATGCTTTTTATCTTCCCCAAGGGAGATGGAAGAGACACATAGGAGCCATCTAGAAATCAAATTAGATTATAGAGTTGAAAGTAGCCATCATTTTTTTCTACATAAACATTAAATATTATAAAAAGAAGCAGGTGACAAAAGAAATTTGCTAAGAAAACCAAGTGAGAATATAGCTTTAACCCAGGTCTTTCTCTGGATACTGAAACTGTATAGTGAGCGTTTATTTGGAAAGTACATAAAAAGATTAAAAATAAAAAACCAAGATCCAGCAGACTCCACAAGATTTAATTTGTGTCTGGGTATGATATTCTTTGGCCTGCCTTAATAGATTACTGAACACGACTGCTCTCAGTTCACCCATGCCTCCCTAGTCATGAATAAGCCTCAAAAACACCCAGTTCAGGGAATCTTAGTTAGCCTTGAAGGAACTGCAGATTGGTGAATTAGAAAAAAACAGCTTAAATGAAGGCTTTCTTCTGTTTTTAAGTTTATTTATTTATTTTGAGAGAAAGAGAAAATGTGAGTGGGAGAGGGGCAGAGAGAGAATCCCAAGCCAGTTCCTCACCGTCAGCATGGATTCAGATTCTGGGCTTGATCTCACAAGCCATGAAATCATAACCTGAGCTGAAATCAAAAGTCGGCTCAACCAACTAAGCTACCCAGGTGCTCCAAGTGAAGGCTTCTTTATTTTCAGCCTCACCCAGATAAAAGTTTTCTTAAAATCTCACATGCCTTCCTCCTTAACCCCAGAATAACAGTAATAGAAACAAAGGTTTGCCATTAGGCACAATATTGTACTAACAACAAAAAGTGAGTAAGAAAGTCATACCTCCTCCAGGCTGAGAATATTCATTACAGGGCAGTTCATCCTGTGGTCTCTTATAATGCTTCAGAAGTGTGACAATCGCATCATGTCCTTCATGAAAAGACAGAAAAGACAAAGAATCTTAATTTCTGTTTGATTTATTCAGCTCACCATATAACTCAAAAGTGACTAGAGACAGCTTGAAGCACAGGCAATATCCTAAGAGATATTATATTGTAGTAGGTATGCAGTACTTTTACTCATTCTTTCATTCATTCATTCAGTCAGTCAGTCAAAATAATTCATTGAGCCTCAGCTGTAGGTGAGACTCTGTTAAGCACTATATTGGGTGGGAGGGATACAAAAAACAAAGTGACTATGGTTCTGTCCCTAAGAAGCTTACTGTAGTTGAATAATGATGAGAATTTCTAAATGAGGAAATATGAGATGCTAAAGGGACCATTAAAAGGGTGAAATGCACATATGGTAACCAGGAAAGAAGGATGTGTTTGCTTTGATTGAACATTACATTTGGTTGGCAACTGAAGTATAACATGGTCCTAAGATAATTTACATAGGTTTTTGTGACAGGAGACAGCTGGCTGGCTGCCTATCAATATTTGTGCTCCCCATTCATGGAGTGATTTTGTCACTGGAAATGGCTGTCCACCCTGGGAGATAAGTGCCCTGTCGCCCCTGCATCCACTTATGGCCTTGTGAGAAATTCTCACCAAGGGAATATGAACAAAAGTGATGCCACTTGCAACTCTGAGCTTTTAGAAAAAGACCTTCTCTACTCTGCCAATCCACTGGCTGAATGCAGATGGTTCTAAGGTCCTAGGGGATGGGAGAAAGCCATCTACTGACCAGAAATGCCCACACTGGACTTTTACACAACTGAGAAGTAAATTGCTGAGAACACCACCAAAATTAGGGGGGTTATTAATTGTAGTAGGTACTTACTGTGTAAGATAAAAAATGCCAAATGCTCCCGAGTAGACCAATGACTTTAAATAGAACTAAACTGTTTGATATTATATTATGTTTTAACTATAAAAATAATCTACTGAAGCTAATTTATACAAGAGAAAAACAAAGTCAGCCTTAAAGACCCTGCCAAGAGACTTGTGAAATGCAATAGAACTCATTATGAAAATGGTAAACTTTAGGAATTGAAAAAGCAGAAGTGCTTATCAGTCATGGAGGTTTCATAGTTAACACTGGTTTAGAACACACCTAGCTAATGTATACTGTATAGGCTGAGAAGTATGCCTGTTTATTAAATCCCTCTTCAAAAATAAAAAAGAATTTAATAGAGCATGCAAGATCATGAGATGGAGTAATTAAGATACTAACTAGCATTAAAAGCTTTTCCTGAGCCACCTGGGTGGCTTAGATGGTTAAGCGAATGACTTCAGCTCAGGTCATGATCTCATGGTTTGTGCCGAGCCAGGCATTGGACTCTGTGTTGGCAGTGTGGAGCCTGCTTCAGATTCTGTCTCCCTCTCTCTCTGCCCCTCCCTGCTCAGTCTCCTTCTCTCTCTCTCTCTCTCTCTCTCTCGCTCTCACTCTCTCGCTCTTTCTCTCTCAAAAATAAATAAAATAAATATAAAAAAAGTTTTTCCAAATGTAATATCCCAACACCAGCTTCTTCAAGAAAAACAACATTGTGATGACAATTGTTAAAATTTGTAGCAAAACTTAAATCTACAGAATTAACAACTGTTGTCCATTTTCTTATCCATAGATTTCAATTCATGACTGTATATCTATAATTTTCTCAAATCACAAACATAGGTTATGAGGAAATAATGAGGAGCCAGTCCTATTCACACTTTTTCTTTGGATTCTCCTGTGCTTACAATCAGGGACACCTCATGACCTGAACGGAATTAGACAATAGGCAAATTTCTAACAGACAATATAAAGGTCCCAAGGTGGGAGCAAATGTGACACCTTCCTAAGTGAAAGAAGGCCAGTGTGGTTGGGGCATCACAGGCAAGGATGAGAAGGGTTCCAGACCTGGCTGGAGAAATAAATAAGTGCATATCATGTCAGGTAGCACTTCACAAACTTTTTAGTGTGTTTAAGAATCAGCTGGAGCACATGTTAAACCACAGATTCCTGAGCCCTGCCCCTAGAGATTCTGACCAAAAGGTCTACAGTGGGACCTGAGAGTTGCTTTTGTAACAAGGTCCCAGCTGATGCTGACCAGGAGTTCACACTTCAATGCAATTGATGTGGAGCTTTGGATTTTAAAATAAGGAGTTTGGATTTTAATGTAGGAGGGATGGGGAACACTTGAAGACTTTTAAAAAATGTTATTTATTTATTTTGAGTGGGGGTGGGGGGATGCAAGCAAGTGAGCAAGGGTGGGGCAGAGAGAGAGAGAGAGAGAGAGAGAGAGAGAGAGAGAGAGAGAATCCCAAGCAGGCTCCATTCTTAGCCAGGAGTCTGGTATGGGGCTCAATATCACAACCGTGAGATTATGACCTGAGCTGCAAGTCAAGGGCCTGATGCTTAACTGGCTGAGCCACCCAGGTGCCCCTGAAGGATTTAAGGACATGACCTACTTTACTTTTTAAAAAAGATCCTTATTTATAGGTTAGAGTTATGATACACTAAGGCTGTTGTAAAGATTGAGATAATGCATGTGACAGGCCTAACAATTCTAACAAGTAAATATACATCTCAGATCTTTTCACTGCTTTCTTGCCTTCCCAGTTAGCCCCAAGAATTGTAAATGAATTTGGAAACACATATGGAACTTCAGATAAATTTTCTAAACATCAATATATTCAATTTCTATTACTGCTATTGTTAATTACTGCAAATTTAGTGTCTTAAACAGGATAACATTATTGTCTTCTAGCTCTGGAAGTCAGAAGTCCAGCAGAGTTCTCAATGGGCTAAAGCAAGGTGTTGTCAGGTTTCATTCCTTTCTAAAAGCTCCTGAGAAACATCAATTTCCTTGCTTTTTCCAGCCTTGAAAGAGCACTGACATTCCTTGGCTGTTACCCCCCTTTTAGATTTTCAAAGCTAGCAATGACTGACTGAATCCTCACTCCACATCACTATGACCTCTGCTTCTGCCTCCCTCCTCCACATTTAAGGACCCCTGATATTACATGAAGCCCCTGTTGGATAATCCAATATAGTCTCTCTCAAGAAGTCAGCTAATTAGCAGCCTTAATTCCCCTTTCTCATGTAAGGCAGCATATTAATAAATTGCAGGGAATAGGCCCTGGATATTTTTGGGGGGCATTACTCTGCCACCCCCCTCCCCCCCAGTGTGATGGAAATTTCAGTGTGCTCTGTTTGCATGTTGGTGCTGCCTCCTGCTGCCCACCTCCCTTTCTTCCCCAGAGCTGATGGTCATTTTAATCTCAGGATAAAAGTAGCACCATCAACAAAAAGTTCTTTGGAATTAAAATCCTCCTTCATGTGTCCTGCTGCTAGATTCACAGGTTCGGAGGTTTGTCTGCTCCTCTCTATGCTGTCTGCCCCCACTTTAATAGAACCTGTGGTGCTTTTAGTTGTTCTTTTACTTAATTTGGTCTTTAAGTGTTTGGGACCAGGAAAAACGAAAAACAAAACAAAACAAAACAAATCCTCTTATTTCTGTTTTTCCTTTGGGAAAAATAAAACAACCTAAACGCCAAGCATTTACCCAAGCATAACAAAGCTTAATTCACAAAGCCCACCTCCTTGCCTGTCTCAGCCTCTCTGTTGGACTGACTGTGGTTGACAGCAGAGAGGGAGAGGGCCTCCTGCTTTCCCTAGTGAAGCAGAAAGCCGCATCTTGAATCCTGACCGTCTGTGTAACATCGTGATCACACCCTTGATGTTACCTTTCATTTCAACAGCTCTCTTGGCTCCACTTGCTCTGAGCAGTTTTAATTTCCTGCCAGCACAGTGGCACAATTTGCTGGCATTTTCTTTGGGATGCTTTTCATCAAGAGCCTAATGAGTGCCTGGGTTCTGGCTGATGATAAGCACGAGGCTGCCAGGGAAATGCCAAGAGGCCCCTCGGCTCTGGAAGGCATCTCCGCCTGATTTCCCACCTCCTGCTAACTATGGGCTGAGGCACACATGTATGGGAAATTCTCCACTGCTATCACTGCTCTGACAAGCTACAAAAGCGTATGCAAAGAAACCTGGAAACCACTGGGGCCCAGCTCCCTGATACATGGCCACAAGGAGTTAAGTAGAAAAATGCCTTGATGGAATCCACTAAATGGACTTGTTAAGGCAAACTCCCGATAATGGATATACCCCGATAACCAAGGCACACTAATGGAACACGTCCAGAGATAATCAAACTTCCACTAATTAACTAAAATGTTTTCCCATATCTAAGAATTTGCTATCTACATCCAAGTATTTTACCCAAAACAGGAGGTTGCTATGTTATTAGCCTAATGCAGTTATAATAATGCTTTGCACTTTTGGAGGATTACTCATTAAAGCCCATGAAGCTTTTTGCTAGCTTGGAGTGTCTTTCATTTCTTAAACCCCACTCTTCCAGTCTGTCTGTACCATTCAAATTCCATGCGTTTCCTTTGATTCATCTTCTGTTCCCTTCTTTATACGTGGGAGCTATTTCCCTCAAATCTCTTTGCTTTCAACTTTCTGAATATCTTTAAAAACTAGATTATTGTTTAAGGCTACACGTCCATCCAAAGGGCTGTTACATAGACAGCCTACTATGTATATCATGGTCATGAATATAACAGAGGGTTCATAGTTATTCAAAAAGGAAAAGGACCCATTTTATTATATCCCTATATGGTTGTCTCTCCACTCCCACCATTTCATCTTAGGAACAACAAATGCTGTTTATTGCTATAAAAATTATTTTAAGAATATAGACAAAATCTCATTATGAAAATTACTTTAAGTACTAGGTCTGAAGATTAATAGTAAATGACACTGATACTAAGGTCTTCTTCCTGACGTTGTGACTCTGAGGCCCTCTGAGTCTAAGGTGGAGAGCACGGGGACTTGGTTACATAAGTCAAGGAATTCCTATTGACTTGTCATGTCCAAAATGCCGAGGTGATCAAAGGAGCAGTTTCAGTCTTTCTTTGTACTGCCTCAAAGAAGAAAACTTTCACAGCAATGGCATATATGAGACTTTGTTCAATTTTGCTATCTCCCTTTGCCAGCATGTTGAAAATTCATTGCCAGCATGTTGAAAAGTGGGACCAGAGGATGGCTCCTGATGTTTGTTTTTCCTCTTGCCAGTCCTGGTCTAAACACTGTCATTTAAGTCAGAGGCAAGAAAAATTCAAGACTTGCTACACCATTAAATCTGAAAGATGCTTTCACAAGAAAGGGTACACACATCCCTTTCCTCCTCCCCATATTCTCGTCCCTTAATCACCAGGATCAAACAAGAATGCTGTCAGTCCTTCTTCACCTTAAGATAAATATCCACAATCACGAATGCTTTTGCCAAAAGAACACGATACAAACCAAGTGACTTGCATTCTTCTTTCCTCCTTTTCTCTCCTTTTCATTTGGCTTTTCTTTTCCCTTCTCTTTCCTTCTACAGATATTTATTGGGCATCCATTAATGACTAGCTCAAGTAACATCTTCCCAGGGAAACCCTCCATGACTTCTCAATTTGAAATCGTTTCCTTAAACTTTTCACTTACTGGTGTGTTTCCTTTTAATTTTATTCATAGGACTTATTATCTGATAGTTTCTATTTGTTTTCTTGCTTATGACCCATCTCTTCTGTTAGAAATACAAACTTCCTAAGAGCAGGGGAATATTGTCTGTCTAACTCACTGTTTCACCTCAGTTCCTAGCACAGTGTCTAAAGTATGTAATATATTTTTTTGAAAAATTGAATGGAACTGGTTATGAGAGATATAATGTTGAAATATAAATGTCCCCCATCTTGTAATAAATACTTTCTAGTATAAAAGGGAAAAAATATATAAATGCTCATTCAAATATTATTTGGCCAAGTTCTAGGAAGGAAAAGGTAGTGAATGCTGTGAATGTGTATAGCAGTGTTATTTTACAGTAGACTAGAGGGGTCAGGAAGGAGTTCCTTGAGCAATTGTCTTTTAAGCTGAACTTGAAAGATGAATACGAGTTGATTATTCAAAAGGGGAGGAGGACAGTGTTAAAGGCAGAGGGAAATTTTTCATGGTTCTAATGCACAGGAATAGGAGCTATATTTAGAGCGTACCTTAAAATCATCTGCCTATTAAAATTTAAGCATAGTTAATAAGAAACTCACAATATTTAAAGAAATGTCTACAGAGACAACAGAATAGTGGTAAGTGGTATTCTTGAAAACATCAAGTATATTATGACAAACCAGATGCTATTTAGTGAGACAAAGACTAGAATATTATGACTGAAATATCCGCTCATTCTCTAAACCACTTCAAAAAACATGTATTGAGCACCTATTAAGAATAAGTCATTAAATTAGCTTTTTAGAAAACAAAAAATAATATCTCAAATGTTTGCCCTCAAAAAGTTTATTATTTCTCATATGTAGAATTTAAGAAACAAAACAGATGAAGATAGGTGAAGGGAAGGAAAAGAAAAATAAGACAAAAACAGAAAGGGAGGAAACCATAAGAGACTCTTAATGATAGAGAACAAAATGAGAGTTGCTGGAGGGGAGACGGGTGGGGGGATGGGCTAAATGGGTAATGGATGTTAAGGAGTTGTTGTGATGAGCCCTGGGTATTATATGTAAGTGATGAATCTCTAAATTCTACTCCCAAAACCAATACATACTATATGCTATATGTTACATATCTTGAATTTAAATAAAATCTTGGAATAGCAAGAAAAAAGTCTTCCAGTTGACAATAAAAAAAAAAAAAGGTTTATAATTTGGTAAGGGACAGATTGTTTCAATATGAAGTGGAAATACAGATATAAACATGTACATACGGTTTAATAAAACAAAGAGAGGACATGTATGCTAGCCTGGAATGTCAGGAAAGAGTTTCAGGAAGAGGATCTGTAAACTGACTTTTGAAAGTTAAGTAGAGATGATAAATTGAAAGCATAGAGTCAGGGTGGAGAGGATGAGGAGGGTTTAGAGATAGGGAGGACTGTATGAGAAAGGCTTGGAAACATAGAATAAGATGATATATATGGGGAAGAATGAGGATTTTGTATCACTATCACATGAATAGATTCTGTTGTACAGGGTAATTGTGTACACACGATAAGTTAATGCATATGAAATATTTTGGATATGCCTAGCACAGAGTGAACCCCCAGTGAATGTTAGTGATGCAGTGTATGTAACAATGATTGCGGCATGTGGGGTCACACACGGGACAGGAGTGACTGGACGTGAGGTTTGAGAGGTGGGAAGGGCACAGGGCATGGGCAAAGGATTTGCCATGATAATACACTGGAACTCTAACTATAGATAATAGAGTGTCACTGAAAGATTTTAAGCTGGGGAATGCTATGACCCTATTTACACCTTGAATACTTCTTTAAGACTACAGTTAGAAAATGGAATCAAAGATGCTGAAGACCAAAAAAAAAAAAAAAAAAGTAGTTATGAGGTTATTAAAATGGATCAGAAAAAAGATAAGGTTATGAACTAAAACAGTGACAGTGAAAATAAAGAAGAAAGGATGAATGAAAATGTACCTATGATATAAAATGATGAGACTTTTTGATTGAATGGATATGGGGAAAGAGAGATTGAGGGAGAAAAAGTCATCAAATATGAATCCAGATTTCTGACTTAAGTGGATGGTAACGCCATTAATGACAGAATGAATAAGAGATATGGTAGGAGAAACTGCCTGGTGAGGACAAAAAAGATATTCAGTTCAGTTTTCGACTTGTTGAGTTTTACATACTCCTCAGATATCCAGGTAAAAAGACCCAGCATGTCAGTTGGTATGCTGTTTTGGAAACATGGCTACAAACTCTTTGACACTTGTCCATGATTCAGGGGGAAACCCTGCTATATAGTAAGGGGACTTACACATTTGTGCTAAAGTTTTAAAGTATTGTTTTAAAATATATCTTCATGCAACAATAGAACTTAGAATCATGATCTTAAGTTACTTTTTAAATATTTTGATTAGTCATTTTCAAAACCTCCTTGATCTTGCTTCAGTCCTGAGGTTTTAAGATAAATGGTATTGCTTGATTCATAAATAAGAAATATAAATACAACAAAACAACACATGGTTTTATATATTCCAGGTTGGTCTAGTGGTGTTTGGTAGGGATATAAACCCTTCAATGATTCTAATGTATCAATATGTCATATTTCTTACTGGGCACTAAAACATATTGTAAATTTGTAAAGGCTATGAGATTTGGGAATTATATGAAGCTTGACTGAACCTTTGCTATGCACGTAATAATAACAAATGGTGTTATTTTTATTTAGAATCTGTTATGTTCCTGACACTTAGATCTTATCCCAAACCTTCAGCAGAATTCTGTAAAGTAGTTATTAATTTACTCATTTTAAATCTGAAGATTAACTTAGAGAAGTTAAATGACATGCCCCAAGTCATTAAATAGTAAAAATGGAATTTGGACTTGGATCTCCCTAGTTCTAGAGTGAGGTGGTAAGAGGTTGAAATTTACCATAAGACAGAACTCTGTTTTGTACCAGCTCTCCATTTAAAAGCTGTGTGATTTGGGCAATTGTGAGTTAACAGCTCTAAGTTTCAAAGTTTTAATCTATAATAGAAAGGTAATACCAACTTAAAGGGTTATCTTGATAATTTAATTATGTATGCATATATGTGCATATGTAATAGGCATGTAATGAATGTAAGTTCTCTTCTTTTTTTTTTTAATGTTTTATTTATTTCTAGGGGAGAGAGAGAGAGAGAACGTGAGCAGGGGAGGGTCAGAGAGAGAGGGAGTCACAGACTGAAACAGGCTCCAGGCTCTGAGCTGGCAGTCAGCACAGAGCCCGACGCGGGGCTCGAACCCACGAACCGCGAGATCATGACCTAAGCGAAAGTCGGACGCTTAACCGACTAAGGCACCCAGGCGCCCCTGTAAGTTCTCTTCTACTATCCATTTTAATGTATGCAGCTTTTTACATAGTTATGATTCAAAAAATATTTTAGTGTGTTATCCCTTTCCAAAAATGAAAGTTCTGACCATTCTAATGAGAGTTGATATTATTCTATTTATTTTTAGAAGAAAGAGTAACTAAACATGTAGAAAGGTAACTAGTACACACAAAATTGACATAGAGTTTGAAATGCCTAAATATTTTGTTTATTTCTTCTTCTACCGCACCCCTAATTTACTCTAGCATACTAGACTAAGTAACTAAACTCCAATAGGTAAGAATTCAATATAGAAGAAGCTTTAGAATTTATAACCCACTGATGAAGATTTATCAAAAAACTTAATGAATCCACTCTTCTTCAACTCCTCCCCCACTCTTTTCTTTTAGTTATTTTTTTACTGGCTGAAAACTGTAGAAACTCACAACTGTAAGACTTTATTACTTTTAGAGGATACACGATAGTACGTTTACTATAAATAATTCACACCATACTACACTTGTCAAAAGGAATGAACAAAGTATATATCATAGTACAGGAGCCTTGATTTTTATTGTTTTTGCTCACTTACTCACTAATTCTCCTACTGCAGCTCCCTGTCACTGTGAATTAGAGTAGTTCTGATGTATACAAATATGGTATTCTGTGTAATTAGATATTGGGATAGGAGCCTCTGTAAATTACTTTAACTGGTGTCAGTACTGAAGCAAATAAGTTTTTAGTTCTGTTTCTAGTTTGAGTTATTTTCTGACCCTAAACAGCCTGACATAAAGAAGTGCTTTTCTTTGTCAAAGACAGCCTTTTCAAATCTAACTGCCAGACACACTATTGAGCTATGTGTTCAATTCTAATTGGCTGAGATCTTTTCAATTCGGCAGTTTCATCTTTAATGCAATGGATGTAAGATTATGTGTTGGTCTTTTCAATGGGTTTTCCATACTGGTGATTAGGGCAGAGGATTTGAACATAAGCAGGCTGCTGGCTATTTCGTCTGGCCAATTTAAATTGATTCATACAAGTCCTTTGTACCCCAGGGAAAGGGCAGAACAAATCCAAGTGAGGGAGACAGCTATTGCTACTGTTAGATGGAAAAGTAGAAAAGAAGGCTCTGTGTGTGTGTGTGTGTGTGTGTGTGTGTGTGTGTGTGGCAGACTAGAGGAGGGGAAACACTCTAAGTATTGTAAAATTAGAGCTCTGAGTAGTCTAGCAGAGAAATATTGCAACTTAACCAGTAGGCTTCTGTGTAGAATCAAGTTCACTGGGAAAATTATTTCCAAGATTGATTTTGATATCTTTAGGTTAAAAGGGCTATGTAAATGGAAACTGTTCTTCATATCTGATCCACAGGGAGCCGTGGTGTGAGTGAACTCTTTTCTGTTTCCAAAAAAGAGTTGATAACTCTTACAAAACTCCAAAGCACCCCTGAGCTGAATTTGCTATATCAGAATAGAAGAGGGTAAGTTAAAAATTTTGTTGGTGCCAGGTAAAATATTTCTTAGAACAGATGGGTGTTGTTGAGAAAAACTCCCAATTTTCTATTAAGAAGGTAGACTAGGATGAGCTTGTCAGTTTGGGCACATCCAGAGTATTCCTTTTCAAACAGATCCTGGTTACAAAGCTCACTTCCGGTTTATCTCTCCCAGGAGAGAATAAGGTACTAGGTACACCATGATGGGCCCATTTCTATAACATCTTTATCCTATGAAGAAGGAATTTTAAGTGAAGCCTTCATGTTTCCTCAACTCCATCTCCAAGTTTCTCAGAAAAATCCTTAGTATGCTACATCAGTCAAGTTGGTGACTCCCTATCTAAGGGAGAAAGGAATGCCTTTCTTTATACAAAGAAAACAGGGACAGTGCACTGTTGACAATATTTTAACAAGGCCATCTCAATCTTTCCTGAACACATGAAAACAATGCAACATTTTTCTAGCAAGAGAAAATAGCAACAATTTTCATTTTCTTGGTTTTGACATGTTCTGCTCTAGAACATATGCAAAACATCCATCTGTCTCCTGAGTACTAACATTCAGTTTGTTAAAATTCATAGCAATAATGAAATGCAACACCGATGCCTATCACATTAGTTGAACAAATAAGGGTGACAAGTATGGCATATGTTTCAGAGACCAGTGGGTAAATCCTCTATGCTAAAAGATTTTTGTTGTTGTCATTTGGTAGGAAATGCTGGGAACTTACACAATGATTCATTGTTCCTTAAAATGTGAAATTCCACAAAAACTAAAACTAGTTTTCAACTATCACTCTCAATCAACTAAAAACAAACAAAGCCAACCCCTGTAAAGAGCTACCTACAGCAGCTATATCTGAGCTGTCTTCCGGAAGACTAATGCTTTGTAAACAGTCTTTTTTCTGAAACTCAAGTTTCTTGAGAGACACTGTCTGAGAATCACTTGAATAAATGCAATGTGTTCGGTAACTAGAACTTGCTAAGGCCTCCTAAGGCTTCAGAATATGTATGAATTTCCAAGGGATACTCAAATACAGACTACCTGGAATTTATTTTATACAAATTAGAAGATCATTATAACTAACAGAAATACATTCATATATTCATCAAAAGTCATGTATGTGAATGTTAATAGCAAAAGTATTCATAATAGTCTCCAACTGAAAATTATCCAGATGACCTTAAGCAATAGAATAAATAAATAGTGATATAACAAAACATTATAACAATAAGAATGAACAATATACAACTACCTGCAATAATATGAGTGAATCTCACAAATTTTTGGTCAAAAGAAGCCAGATTTAAAAATGTACATACCATAATGGTACACTTATAAAGTACAGAAAAAGGCAAATCTAATTTATGCCCCAAGAAAGCAGTGGTACCCTCTCTGGGGAATGACTGGAAAAGAATGTAAGTGGGTCTTGTGAATGCTGGACATGTCAGTTTCTTCATCTGGATACTGGGTACTGGATGTGAATTCAGTTTGTGAAAATTTATTGAGCTATAATGTGAAAATTGTGTGTGTGTGTGTGTGCACGTGCACATGTGTATTTATACAATACTCAAATAAAAAGTATAAAACATAACAGGACTACGTTTAAGTTATTTCTTAGTATACCATGTCTGTTCACTTTTCTCTATTAAAGTAACTCCCATAATCATTTTTTCTTTTTTAAAAAAATTTTTTTAATGTTTTATTTATTTCTGAGAGAGAGACAGAGACAGAAACAGAGACAGTGTGAGCAGAGGAGGGGCAGAGAGAGAGGGAGACACAGAATCTGAAGCAGGCTCCAGGCTCTGAGCTGGCAGTCAGCACAGAGCCCAATGCGGGGCTCGAACCCACAAACCGTGAGATCGTGACCTGAGCTGAAGTGTCGGATGCCCAACCAACTGAGCCACCCAAGCACCCCATATAATCATTTTTTTCACATCATTTCTTTCTCTCTCTGTGCTTACAACAACTATCAATGAAACCTCATCTCTTAATTAATACAATTTCATGTCCTATTTCAGGTAGGAAACCTTTTAGATCAAATTGGTAGCCTGAGAAATCTTTCAGTTTAGCAATTGCTCTTTTTTAGTATGGACTTCTAAGATTCTAGCATTTAAAAAGATAAGAACACTTCTTTATGTACTTTAAACATCCTAATAAAGCAGCAAAAGTGGGCAGCAAAATTTGATATATTTTAAGGTATCTAGTTGTGACCCTCTGATTTCAATGACAGTGTATTCTATTCCATTTCACCTGAAAACAAATAAATTTATTTAGTTATTTATTTATTTCACCTGGAAATTTAAACTCCATAGGAGCTTCTGTGTATAAGCAGAGTTTGTTTATGAGGTACAATATACCTCATTAAAACAATGACAAAGATGCTACTCCACTTTTGATCATTTCTAGTTTCCTCTCCCTTAACATGAAGAAATAATTATTGATCATTTTTATTTATGAACTACTACTACTATTATGACTGTTACCATTACTGAAATACTAATTATTAGTACTTACTTTGTGCCAGCCAGTGTTGTAATCAATTTGCATATATTCTCTCATTTAATCTTTATAATCTTAGGAAGCAGGAGTTGTTATAAGTCCCTTTTTTTTTTTTCAGATGAAGAAAGTGAAATTCAGCAAGAATAAATGACTTGCCCAAGATCAAAGAACATGGCTTGATTTAAACCCAGGTGTTCTCACATCAGAGCCCAAAATTTCATCATTTTGAGCTAAGGTAAGTTTATAAGTGCTCACTAATCATTGGCTCCCTTACTTCTAGTTCAGGCATTGTCAGCAAGGTTAGATCTAACAAATATTCCTTTTCTTTGTATTTATTTCAACAAAAGAAATTTGAATCCACATAAAACTTCCCATATATAAAAGATAAAGTCTAGTTATATGTCTACTCTAAGAAAGTAATTATTATTACATAATACAACTTTATTTCTCTAATACCTAAGAATGTTATATAGTTCATTCTCTTTTTAAAGTACCAATACCAAGAGTGCCTTCAGCTCACCTGAAGCTCTGGAGTTGCCTGCCTTAGTGATGGTCTATTGGACTCTTTGATCAAGTTCCCAAAGACTCAAATATAATCTACAGAGGAAATGGGAGTGCAGAAGTCATACAAGCAAAAGACTTGTTGATGCATTGACATAATCTATAATCTATGCACACAGTTCAGTGTATCACCATGGAGATGCAATGACGAAAAATATACCTTTTTCATAAGCCCACATCAAACAGGTCTGCTCATCTTTTTCACCACTAGATCTGCTGGGATCACAAGCTACCAGATTCATATCGGCTCCATTATCCAGTAAGAACTGAACCAGACGAATGTGACCATGGTAGCAAGCAGAGTGCAATCCTATAATAGAATAAAAGCAAGCAAGGAGAGAAGAGGAAAACTGAACCCCAATTTTCAAAAGATAGTTATTACCATATCATAGCTTGTTGCCAGAGATATAATCAAAGATAGATTTCTTTGGTGAAAACTTAATTCTATTATTGAGCAAACATGGCATACTTCAAGCAAAAGAAGTATCCTATTCTAATTGATCTTCCAGATAGACTGCCTTATGTTTAGCAGAATTTCTAGTATTTCTACATCCACTGAAATTACCAAGAACAAATGTTAGCATCTTTGTACATGAACAAAGACCCCAAACAAGCATTTTTCTTGAGCAGCAAACCAATGCCAACGCAGTGCGGTCAGTCTCTCCTGGTACAGGCCATAATAGATACATGAACTGTAGATAATTAAGCACAATAATGAAACTGACCAAAAGTCAGTCTACTTTTTATTGTCATCAGGCACCATCAATTCTAAATGATGTCATTGATAAAATATCCCTCCTCATTAGGGTTGACTGCTCCCTCTTTTCCTTTCCCTCTTGAGCATACCACTGTTCTTAAGTATGGATATACATCAAAAACTGGTGATGTTTCACTAAAGCCTTACCCGTGTGCCCATCTCTTCCTTGGTGGTTGATGCTTATAACATTCTGGTCAAGAAGAAATTTAACCAGGTCAATGCTCTTACCATAGGTACAAGCGCTGCAAAAACACAACATAAAGAAAACAAAAGACCTCTCTTATGGGCTGAATTGTGCGTCCCACAAATTAATATGCTTAAGCCCTCTTATAATTCACAATGTGACTGTATTTAAGGGGTACATTTTAAAGAGGTTTTTAATTTAAAATGGAATCATTAGGGTGGGACCTAATCCAATATGACTGCTGTTCTGATAAGAAGGGAAGATTAGTACACAGATGACACAGACCGAGGGACAATCATAAGAAGGCCCTAGGAGAATATGACTATGTACAAGTCAAGGACAGGGGTCTGAGAAGAAACCAAATCCACTGACATCTCGATCTAGGACTTCCAGCCTCCAGAATTGTGAGAAAATAAATTTCTGGTGTTCAAACCACCTAGTGTGTTATATTTTGTTATGGCAACTCTAGAACATGAGTACAGTCCTGTTTCACCCAGGCTATTCCAGATGCTAGTGTGTATACAAGAGTGCTAAAGAGACAAGGAAGGGAGAGAGAAGGAAGTGATAAAAAACAGGCACATATGGCAATAAAATATTGAGATTCCCAAATCTGGGCCTCCAAGATGAGAAGTTGTATAAAACTTCCAGTATATTATTATTAAATATTTCCTATGATACTCTTTCATAAAAGGAGGAAAAATATTGCAAGTTTCATGCACTTTTATAGGACCTAAGCATTCTGCAGGACAACTGAATGGGGAAACTCAGAAAGGGCCAGGGAGATTTAGGTTACAACTTGGCCTTGTGAGTGGCATCTGAAGTGGCGAGTGGGCAGTTTTGTGGGCCTGAGCCCTTAACTTGTGGGATCTGACATAACTCCAAGTAGATAGTATCAGAGTTGAATTAAATAATAGGACACATACTTGGTGTCAGCAGAAGATTTGGAGAATTGCTTGGTGTGGGAAAAACTCATACATGGCTGGGGTCTTGTATTTTGAAGTGAAGTATTGAGTGTTGTAGGATATCTCAGAAAAACAGTGGTTCTTTTCCCCTTCCAGACTTGATTCTAGAAGAGATTGTTTTCTGGGTCTTACTAGTTCCTCTTCATGAGACGACCTTGCCCAAATTCTTTCTGTTTAATGAAATATCATTTTCTTCACAGAAATACATTATTCATCTAGCTGAACTATTGGTCCATCTATTAAGTCTTCTTGTAGCCAAAGGCTGAGTTCATTGCTATCTCCAATGTTTCTTTATCATTTCAGTCTTATGGCACTTATTACATTGTGTTATGGTAACGGATATACCTCTGATTACCTTGATACCTTACAACAGAGTTCCTTTAAGGAGGGAAGGGCTGGTGTCATCTTAATGTTCTCACCAGTGCCAATACAAGGCAGGTCCTTAATAAGCCTTTCTTGGATAATAGAATTAATAAAAACCTGCAACTCAGTGCAATAGATCTAAGCACCATTAATTATTCCTATTATAAGAAAGACCCATAACAATACACTTTTAATGTTCCATTGTCTGAACTGTCTCATTGTTTCTTTTCAAAGCGACCATTTATAGGAATTGATGAGTTCTGAATGTATACATTCATGTGTATACATATGTGTTACATGTGTATGTGTATATGTATATATATACACACATATGAAAACAATAACAGAAATGAGTGTTTTCTATTGACTGAAAAGCACTGTGATTTCAGAACCAGAGTGAACTCCTCATGTAAAGGGAGAGTTTCTTTTATAAATATGTGCTTAAAGTGAATAGAATAAAAATATTAATATGTTATTCATAGCAGCCACAGGCTTATACAAAATAAAACGATTCGATACATACTTTTAACTCACTTCACTGAACTTGTCATATAGACTCTTCTGGAGTTGACAATCATCCTTTGATTATAGTTGGTTCCAATTTATATACACAGAGTAGAAAAATGATTTGAAAACTAGCCTAAGGTATCAGCCTTAACAAGCATGACCTAATGGGGAAAGAGGACACCAGTAACTGTACATATCAGTTCTGCCAATTATCCCTTTGGGGACAAATTCCACTGACCAATTTTGACTGAAAGCATGATACAAAGAGTTCTTGCATCTGTTCTGTTATAGAACATGTAGAACATAGACGTAACATTTTGGTATTAGAACATGAAGATAAATAAATAGCACAGAATTTGGAATCAGGTAGGCATTTAATACATGATTTTATAGTCATAAGATTCTTTGGCAAGTTACTTAGCTTCTCTGAGCCTCAATTTACTAGTCTGTAAAAGAGGGATAATAAATCCTACTTCATAAATGGTTATGAGGATTAAATGACATAATGGATACAAATCATCTGACAGATATCCATCACTCCATAAATAGTTTTTTCTACCTTCCTTTGGCTGAACTTTTTGTCTGATAAGAAAAATCTGAACATCCAAGCAGAATTGGACAGGCTGATGCCTTAACAGGAAGCACAAACTTAATACTAATTCAGTATGGGACAAAAGGCCTCTTCATTTCTAGTAGTCACCAGCACAATACAAACACTATGTAAATAACATACTATTCTCAACTATATTTTTTAGAGGTTGCAGACTAGCCAAGAAATCTTTAATGTGTATGCAAATGATTTCATATTCAAGGTATATTAAATTCAAAGTAATATGTTTTTATTTTTACAGCAAAGTAGTAGCTCATTGTTAAAAATGAACTTTTCAATTTTTATAAAACATCTGTCTTTCCTTTGGATATTTTAGGGAGCTATGGCTCTTATTTTTAGCAATCTTTCCCCCGCCCTTTTCTAGAGTACATTGTAGAGGACTCTCATGCATTCCTATAAAGGAGTTAATGCCTTCTTAGGTATCTCAGTGGCCACCGTGACTAGACTTTTACAGGCTGACAGATGGATGTCTTAGATAGGTAGATACATTTGCACATAAGGTTTAAGTGGTAAGGAAAAAAGTGTCACATTTGATGCTGATGAATTCTGGTAATGAGATTCTTGTTGGAGGAGGATTATGGGCACTGCCCCTTTTGGCAGCTTTCCGCCGAGTGAAGTGGAATAGAAGCAATATGCTTACAGATGTTGATATGCCTGTTGCCTTGGCAACATCAGTCCCTGTCTTTGTGGCTGCTGCCAGGAATTCAGCATCTGGCTCCGGCCCCATCTGTTATACCGACTGCAGCATCTGCTTCTACCTTTTCTTCTGTGCATCGAGCTTGGGCTCCTTGTCCTCTACCCACCCTCTGATCTTGCTCTCTGATTTCAACATCTGCCACTCTCCCTTCTTGCTTTATGTGCACAACTTCAGGTGCTGAAGCGTATCAGCCACCCTTAGTCACTAGTGCACTTAAACATTATTTTACCTGTGAAAAGGTGTTTCACTGAAGATGTTTTCTTTAGTCAGACTTTCTATTCCTGATATTTGGATGATTTCCTTGGCGACCTCAAATTTGCCATTGTAGCATGCCCTAGAGTTAAAGAAAATGTTTTTATAGTGGTAAGAAGGTACAGGCAGTAGAGCGGGAGGACATATGGAACTATACATATTACTCACAGGTGCAAAGGGGTATCTCCATAGATATTAACAACGTGCGGCTGAACTTCGATATCGCTCTGGAGCAGGTACTTCACTATGTCATGGTGTCCAAAACGAGAACAGAAATGCAGTGGGACGTGGTCTTCATTGTCCTGGGCATTCACTGTCATCAACAAGAAAGGAAACATATGTAATCTGGAATCCACTGTTTCTCAGCCTTCTCGTATCATGTCAGGGACTTTTCTAAGTGCCCAAGAGACTCCTGGAAATTACCAATTAATGATAATACTAAAGGAAATTAAGTGCAACCAATTAAAAAAGTTATAATTCTATTCTATTGCCCATTGCCACATTAAACAGGCTTTCTTCTAGGTTCCATAAATTCTACGGAATACATCTAATCAAATCTACCTTGCACAATGGAATAGTTCAGGAAACTAATAAGTATCCAAAAGATCCTCATGGTCTATTTCCACAAGTATCTCCTTCCAAAGTGATTTTTTTCCTTCTTCTGTAAGATCTTAAAAATTACAGATCCTGGCTAAAGTACCATTCCTAGAGATTTTGGTTCAATAGGTTAGGGTGAGGTCAGCACTGTATGTTTACAACACTGCTTAGAAAGTTCTGGTGTGCCCATAACTGAGAATTATCATACGACAGCATACAAAACAAGGCATTAAGAAAAGATAATAAGCTTTAGAGTGAGACAGCCCTCATTAATTATATTACCACAGTTATTTGATATTTAGTTGTTCACTCAGTAGTGAGCATCTCTCCTTCTCTTAGGCCCAGCCAGCCCCATAACCACTTTGGACATTTGGGGAATTTCCTATACTGAGAGAACTGACTAGAAGTCAAGACCATGTTCCATCATAGGAGCTGAAAATATGCTTTCCAAGCCTCCTTTGCAGCTAGGGCATAGGATCAGCAGATAGTGACCATATATCCTGGTTTAGGTTTCTTATCCTGCCATAATTTTTAATGGTGATCCTTTGACTCTCAACAGTCCCTGGTTTGGACACTTTTCTATAGGCTTCTCCAGTTGACACATTGTATCAGGCTCTGACATCAGGGCTGAGGACACAAAAAAGCAGAACCTAATCTATCTTGGCAACATAGCAATGGCAGATTAGCTGCATCCGATTTCCAGCAGCAATGATGCTAGTCACAGATTTGGTGCCTTGCATTGTTGGTGTCAGGAGCACAAAGTGTTGGCATGTGTGCCTAGCAGGGGTGGCAATGTGGCCCCAAATGACTACTTTTGGGGTGCGATTTTGGACTCTGTTCCTTACAGTAAGAATTCCAAAGTTGGGGGCACTTGGGTGGCTCAGCTGGTTAAGCGTCTGACTTCAGCTCAGGTTATTATCTCGTAGTTCGTGAGTTCAAGCTCCATGTTGGGCTCTGTGCTGTCAGCTCAGAGCCTAGAGCCTGCTTTGGATTCTGTGTCTCCCTCTCTCTCTACCCCTCCCCTGCTCACACTCTGTCTCTCTCTCAAAAATTAATAAACATTAAAAAAAAAAAAAGGAATTCCAAACCTGTCTTTCCATCCTGTTTGGGGGGAAGATACTTTGCACTAATTTGTATACTTTAATATAATCATTTTATGCCTAAAATAGCAAGAGTTAGTTTCTAATGCTTGCAAATAAGAGCATCTGATTGATATATACTCATTCCTTAACAAGTATAAAATGATCACTGTGTGCCAAGCAGAGTGCTAAGTGTTCGAGATACTGATTTTTTATTATCAGTGACAATGGAAATGATAACACTGTTGTTTCAGGGATGCAGAAAAGATTAAAAGAGATCATGATGAGAAAATATCTAACATGATGCCCGTCTTATATTAGTCATTTAACAAAAATGTGTATTCTTGATTTTCACTAATTTCCCTCCTAGAAATTTGCTAAGTGTTAAGGTCAATATCCTATAAATGTATAGCATCTATTCCCTGAAATAACCTGCAATCTAGTTGAATATTGAATAATTACAGGCCTGAGGTAATAATAACTGAACACCAAGCTGCTAAATTCTGGATCTGCTTTAGCACAAATTAGAACTAAAATAACTGAATCATCTGCTCGATAGTCATTTATTGTATTTGGTTATTTTGTTCATCTGTACAAAGCATTTTATTCAAAATAGAAAAAAACAATCCTTAACACTTGTTATTCTTATATGTATCTATAATAAAAGTTATCCATAAAATCAAAAGAATTAAGGAAAAGATGAAAGGATAGGAGAGAAAAAAAGGGAAGGTAATAGTTAATTTTAAAAATGTGCAAGTACTTTATTACTACTTGTTTTTATAACTAGCCTTTAACATTTAATGAACACAGGCTTTGTAGCTGCTGTATTTGTAGACAATGAATCTTACTTTATTGTCCTGCAAGATCTTAAGCCAAAGGGAAATCTTTAACAAAGTTTCTGAACTTCTCTTCCCAAGGCCGTTATTGAAAAATAAATCTTTGAATCTTTTTTATTAATGAGTGGCTCAGAAGGACACCCTTGCTTCAGAAGAATGTTCCTGGTTATTTTGATTATCTTTCTTTTTATGATACGTATCCTTTGTTCACGTTCTGTTGGAAGCCAGGGAAAGTCAATACCACGAGTCGAGTGGATGCTTTAGAACAGTAGGGAGTCCAGGGCAAGTAGAGGTCACATAAGAGGTCCTGAGGTCCAGAGGGGACATTGTAAAGCAGAGTGCAGCACAGTTTTCCATTAATTCATAGTTTGCCTGTGGCCATCCCTGGCCCCACCCAACATTATTCTTCTCTAGTTGAATCAATAAGCTTCAAAGTAGATTATCTACTTGGTGAATTACCTGCAGTGGCCTAGACTTTCTTCTCATCAAAGAAGATATAAATACCAACTGAAGGAAGGAACAAGCCAGGAGATATCCAGATCAGACACAGAGTTTATATATATACCTCTATATTTCTGCTTCAGTCATTGTGATCTACTTAGTTTTGTCTTGAACCAATTTGCAGTGATCCAAAAAAGTATATATCATTATATATTGTACAAGGGTAACTGAATGTATGAATGATATTCTATTTGCTCTAATTTAACTTTTTATTTAGAGATTTAAATAAAGAAGAATTTCAAGCAAAGAAGTAGATGTAAATAATTATTTGGAAAATATTTAGTGCCTAGTCCTCTACTTTGAAGAGAGTATGTGTTCAGTAAATCTTTTGAAAGAAAGATTGAGTGAATGGGTGGGTGGATGGGTGCTACTTCATGCTTATCTTTGCTTATTGATCTTAAAGATAAAATAAAAATTTCCATAGTAACCCAGCAATGTAAGCACTTCCTATTAGCTCTCTAAAACAACTCCCAAGTGTATCTTAAACACATTTTAAAGAACAAATCTGTGTGATAGCTCTGACAAGATACAGTTTTAGAAATAAAATACTTCCTCTTACTGGCTATGCCCTAAAATTTTTTGAGATTTTATGTAATAATCTAGTTCCACATGAAAGGAACTGTAACATTTAATAGTCAGATGACAACAAATTAATAAACTCTGAATTTAAAATTTTTCATTAAATATTTTTTAATGTTTATTTTTGAGAGAGAGAGAGACAGACAGACAGACAGATAGACACTGTGCAAGCAGGGGAGGGGCAGAGAGAGAGAGACACACACACACAGAATCTGAAGCAGGCTTCAGGCTCCCCAGCTGTCAGCACAGAGCCCAACACAGGGCTCGAATTCACGAATAGCAAGATCATGACCTGAGCTGATGTTGGTCACTTAACCGACTGAGCCACCCAGGCGCCCCCCATTTAAAACTTTATTCAAATGATAAGTCGTGAGGATTCAATCACTACTTTCTTCTTATGGAGTCCAACAACATTTTGACCATTTCAATATTATTCAATAAGCATTACATTTCTCCTTTTTTATTTTCTTAAGGGGGACAAAGAAGACTAGAGACTTGAAACATATGTGACTGAATAGGTCAGCCTCCCAAACATGCTAAACTGAAGAGGCTGCTTTCAGAATTACATTTTGGCTAATTTTGTAATCTGAATTTATTTTCATTTGTGACATTCTGTTACCAGAGAAACATACTGTAAATACCAAATTTCAAATTGTGCCCCTATTGGGGTCATTAATTTACTCTTCCTCTTATGTCCATTTACCACAGGCAAGGACCAGATCTAAAATAAATCATCTGGAGGCTTAGCTACACTTTGGAATAAATGAACTAGCTGATAATAAATCCTGTGCACTGTGCAGTAACCAACAGATCTTCTGGCTTATTCTTTGCAATTGGTTGAAGTACAAAAGGGACTTAAATATCAAGTGTGTATTAGAAGGAAATAAAAATACATAAAAATCTGAGTCATGCTGTCTCTTGATATTTTAAATGATTGACTAGAAAACATGTAGCGCTTGTGTGAATCAGAAAGAAACTGTTGAAAATTCTATCATATGATGCTGGTATGTAGGGGGAATACGGGTGCAATATACATTTCAATGTCCTTTGTAGAAGGGAACTTTGATCCTGGAGACATGCTGATCAATGATACTCATTTTGACACCACCGAGCTTTGGAGTTGCACAGAGGAATAAAAAGCTGAGGTTGGCATCAGTAATAAAAGGAAAAAAGTGAGCTGTTCCTGACCCTTTGGAAGAGCGAGGCAGTTTCAAAAACACAATTATGTGTTCAGTGGTTCATACAGGTGTACTTCTGCCTATTCTAAACCAACAGAATCAAAGAGACTGCTTAAACAAGGTCTAAGGAATAGCATTCCTTATATCCTGACCACACAGCTTATTTATGATAATGTTTAGAAGAAATACGTCTGTTATTACATACTGGCTCATAGAAAATGACACCAACTATGTGTCTCAAACTTTATAAAATAAAATAGCTCTCTTTCCAACATGGAGACTGGAAACTACCCTCGCCTCTTGCCATACTTGTCCCTGGAAGCCTTTGTATTTTCCTTACATGTAGGTGAAAACATTGATTAGCTTGATTAACTGAATATTGATCTAAATTTTGGACCAAAGAATCGGCAGTCCTGGAGCTCTGACAACCTTGTCCTTTTGTAAATGTGCATCGTTTCTGCTGCAAAGGCCAGCAGCTCTTACAGCTGGGCTTTTAATTAGGTCTCTTGGGGGTCAATGGAAGAATGTTGGATGTGCCTGAGAGAATTTAATGACAAGATGTAACTCTAAGCGAATTTGTGTCAAAAAATAAAGTTTGTAAGGAAGACAAAAAGAAGAGAAAGGAGGAACTTTCTTTAGCACTCTACTTTTAATCAATTTTCTAAAATTCATATTATTATTAAGAAAATTAAAAGTTGCGGTAAGTTCTATTCTATTAACCACATCCCAAAATCTTTCTTTGTATTCTAAAGCTTTTTTTCCTCCTAGGCTGATCATGCTGTAATGTTGTTTCCACCATAAATAATAGTAATATTGGGGAGGAAATGGGGAGCAACCTGAAATCTCATTTATTGCCATGGGAGTAAAAAATAGTACACTTGGGAAAACTGTTTGAAATTTTCCAAAAAGTTGAACCTGTGTATACAGAAATGGTACATACATGCATACACACCCGCATTGATACACTCAAAAGAGATAAATATATATGTTCCACACACACACACATAAAAATTGAATGAGAATGTTTCTGGCATCTACATTCATAAAAGCCAAACCTTAGAAACATTCAAACGTCCATTAGGAGGATGATGGATAAACAAACTATAGAATATTCATACAGTCTTTAACAATAAAAAAGAGCAAACTATGATTCATGAAACAACATGAATAAAAAAATCATATTATCAATCAAAAGAAGGCAGTCTCAAATTACATGAACTTTAATAACTGATAAAATTAACCTATGGCAATAGAAGCCAGGATATTGATTACCTCTTGTTGTTAAAGCTATTTACTGAGAAGGGAGCACAAGAGAACTTTCCAGAGTTCATTTGCTATATGAAAATATTCTATATTTTGACCTAGGTGGTTTTGCATGAGTTTATGGATAGTAAATATCACTTAAGTCAACATTCACTTAAGATTTGAGAATTTTGCTATATTCAAATTTTATCTCAATTAAGAAGAAAGATTAGTGAAAAATAAAAAATAAGAATGTTTTATCTAGAAAGTACTTTTATTACTAAAATTACTTTTATTGAAGCATCTAATATGCTGAGTTGAACTAAAATGTATAAAAAGGATAACAGATTTAGTTACTATGTTCAAATAATAAATTCTTATTTGTGAAACAAATTAGCATATGCAATTAATCAGCAGCTCCAGGATTCTCTCCACTAAATAAGGAACATGCAAGTAAGAACTATACATAAAATAGAAGATAGCAAAAGTGTTCTAAACGTATAATCTTACCATCTGCTTTGCTGCCTTCTTCCATCAAGAGCTTTGCAATATTAAAGAATCCTTTTGCAGATGCTAGGTGGAGGGGCCTATCTCCAACTTCACCACTTACATTTACATCAGCGCCAAATTTCAAAAGAAGACGGGTTACCTATAGGATCCATTCATTTGAAATTAGTATCGAAAGTCAAACAATAATGCAAAGCTTTCAAAAATATGGAAGAAGAAATATCATTAAGTATTTATCAGATTATTTTAACCTGAAAATAACAGAAAGTCATAACTCAATTGGCCTAAACAATAAGGAATTTGTTATTATATCACCTAACAAGAAGTCCAAAAGTGGGACAATTTCAGGGTTGGGTCTTCAGTGTACATAAATAATCCTCTGTAAAGCTACCCATAATTAGCCTTGAACCACCTTTTCCAAAATCTTCTTCTGGCTAAAGCCAGCAGTATTTACTTGGTTCTTGATTTTTACAGCAACTCTATGGATAGGTCACTGGTGGCTATCTTGTTACTGGAGTTCTGGGTTCATTTCTGAGTTTGTGAATAAATGGGACATAGCTGTAGTAATGATCAGCATCTTCCTCAATTAGCTGAGATCCACATCCAAAGAGAGAGAGAGATAGGATATTATACAACTTAGGAGTCTTACAGACTTTGGTTTAGGTAATTTATAGGATTCTGTTAAATTATTTAAATATCTACTTACAAACTTTCCAAATAATTTCTCTAAATCTGACATTGTCTCTGAGAATTTTAGAAGTCATTTCAGGGATCGCAAGAGGTAAGTTAGCAGTAAGTTTGTGCCATCAAAATAAGTTATGGGAGAAATCTTCAACTGACCTGATGACTGAAGTGTTAGCATAAAAGTGAATTCAAACTCTAAAACTATTTTGACTTTCTATGTGGTGCTAGCAAATAAACATATCTTGGGCAGAAAACTGTCAAGAATATGGTACATATTTGATAGAAATTCTTGGCAAAAAAAAAATAGCAGTATGGGATATAGAAAAACATCCTATAGTGTGTAGTGGGTAAAGAACAAGGTTCTGAAGTCAGGCTTCTTTTTATTAGCTATGCCACTTTTAATAAATTATTAGACCTTGCAAAACTTCAGTTTATTTATTGCTAAAATAGGAATCACAATAGTTCTAGTTCATAGAGTTGTTATGAGGATTAAATAAGTTACTACATGTAAAGAAAGCACTTAGAAAAGTGCCTAGTACTCACTAAATGTTAGCAGAAGTGGTAGCACAAATGTGGAACATGTGTATTTTATCCATTTGTTGGCTAATGGGCAGATGAATACTTAATTCAGGAGAAATTGGGACAGTAAAAGTTAGTCTCAAGAACTGTGCATTCCTAAGCAGGTATTTCCACTTACAAAGACTCCATCAATTCTGATTATGTGACTTTATAATGGACAGCTTTAAACTATCTTTGAAATCGATTGTCTATTAAGCACTATTATTATATACCTAGGAAATATTGCTCTTGGTCCAAAACATCTACTCTTCCACTTAAAAATAAGTAAATAAACAAATGGCAAGGAACATGGAACATTAGGCACATTTATACATTGAAAGTACCATTCTCCTGTCAGCATATTTTAGCAAATGACAATAGCATCCATAAATTACTTATATGCTGCCTTTGCACACAGAAAGTGAGTCCCTTATCATAAAAAGGCCATCCACATTTTAGCATAATTTTATAAGACTGTGACTATATATTCAGGGAAAGTAAACAAATTTAGCTCTCCATCCAACATGCATAGAAGCTCTTTATATTTCTGTGGGTGAGGAGGTTAATCACCAAAGAGGATGACTCTACAAATAATATGCATTGTGTATATCCTGTCTCTGCCTAAAGTCAGAAAAGTATGGATTTTTTTCATCATCTGGGCTTTTTAGACCTGTACTTTCAAAAGCATTTTCAGTGCCCAGCTCTCCAGTACACTCCAGTGCACTCTGAGCAGCACATCAAATGAAATGAGAAATCTTTCCTAGCTATAGGTCACGCTTCACAGGTCTGAGAGTGTCCAAGCATACACCAGCTAGCAAAGAAATAAAGGCACAATGACTAGAAGAGCACAGAGACACAAGTAAGTTTGATTTTTAACTTGGGATTCTCAGGCAGTGCAATGACATGACCTCTACAAAGGTAAAAAGGTATAATTTTACTCCATAATTGAGTAAGACTAGGGATCTAGAGATATGAAGTGAGGAAGAGTGAAAATGGGATGTCAAAAGAATAGTTAAGTTTTGGTTATTCAATTACATTTGTTATTTCTGCTTTATTTGGGTCAGTTTAGTTTCTTAAGGATAGCTAAATGGTGATCTTTGACAGAAGCACATATGAATTTTGTCTTTTAATATGTTAAGGTCAAAATAAATGGACTTATTTTGTCCTGGGAGGTATGTCACATAGGCTTTCTGTTCTGTAGACAATTTGATTTTTAACTCATTAGGCATTTGCCTCTTTAGAAAACAGTTTGACCATTACATAAAACGTTAACCATAGTGTTAACATATGAGCCATCAATTCCACCCTTAGATGTACCCAAGAGAAAAACAAACAGATGTCCATATCAAGACTTGTACATGAGGTGGGTATGGGGAGGAGATGATAGGTGAAATAGATAAAGGAAATTAAGAATACAGTTATCTTGTTGAGAACTGAGAAATGTATAGAATTGTTGAATCGTCATATTGTACACCTGAAACTAACATAACACTGTATGTTAATTATACCTGATTAAAAAAAAAACCTTTGAATGTTCACAGCAGCATATTCAAAATAGCCCAAAAAAGGAAAAAAAAATACAAATGTCCATCAACTGATAAATGAATAAATAAAATCTGGCATATCCATACAACAAAATAGTATGTCACACTAAAAAGTAACAAGGTACTGATAAATGCTATAAAGTTGATGAATCTTTGTTTTTTTTTTAATGTTTATTCATTTTTTGAGAGACAGAGAGAGACAGAGCATGAGCAGAGGAAGGGCAGAGAGAATGGGAGACACAGAATCAGAAGTAGGCTCTAGACTCCAAGCCATGAGGGCAAAGCCTGACACGGGGCTTGAACTCACAAACTGTGGTATCATGACCTGAGACAAAGTGGGCTGTTTGACCGACTGAGCCTCACAGGTGCCCCTAAAGTTGATGAATCCTAAAAACATTGTGTTAAGTGAAAGAAGTCAGTCACAAAAGACCATATATTGTGTGACTCCATTTGTAGGGAATCTCCAGAAGGTAACTCTATAGAAACAGAAAGTATATTAGTATTTTCCTCAGGTTGGAAGAGAGAGGTTGGTAAGAAGTTGGAAGTAAGTGTTAATGTGTACAGAGTTGCTTCTGGGGGTAATGGCTTCATTCAATTAATTGTGGTGATGGTTGCACAACTATGAATATACTAAAAGCCACTGAATTATACAATTTAAATTGAATTATATCTCAATAAATTTGTTAAAAATTTTAAAATCAATGCACTTTGGAGTTAGAGCACTAGGCCTTGAGTAAATAGCCCCACCACTCGAGCAAATTTCCTCAGCTTTCTGATTTGTCTCACTGATAGAAGACAAATAAGAAGATGCTCTAAGATACAACAGAATAATTATGGGCTTTGGGATTAGACAGACCTGAATATGTATTCCAGCTCTCCTAATTAACTGTGTGACTCTGGCAGTTTACTCAGGCTCATAGTGACCTGAGTGAGCTCATGCATATCATTGACAAGAAGGGAAAATAATAGTTAATTTTAGGACTGTGAAAAAATTACAAAAAATCCACCAGTCTACATAAAGTTCCTGTCCCATAGTATGAGATTGCTCACATGGTAACTCATTAAGTTCATTAGGTTGCCTCGAAGGTCAAATGAAACTATTCATTCAATGAAGGCACACTATAAACTTTAAAACATTCTATATATATTATTACAGAATATCAAGTTTTAAAATAATTACCTGTTATATAATTACATATTTAAAGCAAATTATATTTAAAGCACATTTAGTGATTGTTTTTTATTTTTTATTTTTCTTTTTTAGTATAATTTGTTGTCAAGTTGGCTAACATACAGTGTATGCAGTGTGCTCTTAGTATTGGAGGTAGATTCTTGTGATTCATCGCTTATATACAACACCCAGTGCTCATCCTAACAAGTGCCCTCCCCAATCCCCATCACCCATTTTCCCCTGCTCTCTCCCCCACTCCCCCCATCAACCCTCAGTTTGTTCTCTGTATTTAAGAGTCCCTTACGGTTTGCCTCCCTCCTTCTGTCTGTAACTATATTTTCCCCTTCCATTCCCCCATGGTTTTTTGTTAAGTTTCTCAAGTTCCATATATAAATGAAAACATGATATCTGTCTTTCTCTGTCTGACTTATTTAGTGTAATACCCTCCAGTTCCATCCATATTGATGCAAGATTCATTCTTTCTTATTGCCAAGTAGTATTCCATTGTACACGTAAGTATTTTTTAATGCTTATTATTTTTGAGAAAGAGAGACTTAGGGTGAGTGGGGGAGAGGCAGACAGAGAGGGAGACAGAATCTGAAGCAGGCTCCAGGCTCTGAGCTGTCAGCCAGAGCCTGATGTGGGGTTAGAACTCACAGACCAGGGGATCATGACCTGAGCTAAAGTTGGATGCTTAACCAACTGAGCCACCCAGGTGCCTCTGGAGTGATTGTTTTTAATTTTTCTAGGTTATTCCATGTACTAATTTCCCACTGCTGCAAATTGCCACAAATTTATTGGATTAAAACAGCACAGATTAGTCTCTTAAAAATGAGGAGCAGTCCTTATTATAAGAATGCTTGTGATTATATCAGGTCCACCCAGATAACTACAGGATAATTTCCCCAACTCAAGATCCTTAACTTGATCACATCTGCAAAATCCCTTTTAGGATAACATGCACAGGTTCTGAAAATGAAAACATGAACATATTTTGGGGGATATTTTCAACCTACCACATCCCAGGAGAGTAGAAAAAAAGAAGCCCAGTTTTTGAAAGACACATTTTTTTCATAAAGGAAGGCCTTAATGATTTGTCTTATTGTTATTGCACTAGCATCATCATAGTAACAGTTATTGAGCATTTGCCAAACACTTGAAATTAATATCTCATCATATCTGCAACCCTATGAGGTAGGCATTATTAATATTTTCTCCACTTTGCAGATGAAGAAATTGAGTATCAGGGAGATATCATCTACACATGGTCACAAAGCTAGGAATTTTTCAAATACAGGCTGAGTGATTACTGGGAGTGCACACTTACTCTACTTCCTCTCTTGGGTACTAAAACAGTTAGTGAAAATGAATCATTTGGCAGATGCAATGTTTCTATGTATCTATCAGCTCAAGGGTGGAGCTGACGAGAATATGGCAAAAATAATCCAAAGGATAACTTAAATATTCTTTCTTTGAAGCTAGGACAGTTCAGCAAAAGCCCAGAATGGTTCGCCAGCCTTTGGAAATTCTACTGTCAGACTTACCTGTTCATGTCCATAGTATGCTGCTATGTGTAATGGAGTGAAAAAAACTGCATCCTGAACATTGACATTTGCTCCATGTTGCAGCAGGACATCAGCAGCCTGGATAAGAAAGAGAGCTCAGTTAAGACCTTTATTTGGGGCATCTACCTATCAAACTTCATTTTACAACCACCACGTACAACTCTTCTTCAGTAATCACCATCCAGGACGAGTTTTCTTCCACTTCCCTTCTTTGAAAGCTCCAACCGCTGCGTTTGTCCAGAAAACAAAGACCAAATCCCTTACTGTGGCTTCCAAAGGTCTTCTCAGCCTGACATTATTCTTTTAAATGCACTTTCCATTACTCTCTTTCTTAAATTTAATAATGTAGTAAAATTTCATTCCATTTCCTGCTCCTTTGAATCTTTGTTCACATCATTTCCTCAGCCAGGAATTATCTTCTGCTCAATCTACAGACATTTAAACCCAAGCTAATTACCTTCTACTCCAACATTTCTTTGATTTTTCCTCCCTTCGTTGCAAACTGACTTGCTGAAATTGTCTTCCTCCTTCTTAAATCTCATATAACTTTCTTTCATGCCACATAGAATATTTAAAAAATTATATACATGCCTTTTCATCTCTGCTAAAGAATAAATCCTTCAAGGACAAAATTCATCACATTCATCATTATAATCCCACCTTGTCATGTTGCCATGCAAATAGTAATCATTCCACAGGCATTTGTTGAATGAATGAATGAGTGAATGAGTGAATGAATGAATGAATGAGCAAGTAAAAAAACACTACAAGGAACTGTTGGGCAACTGTCTTCATGGAAAATTACAGATTGCCAACAAATCTGCCAGCCCTTCAAATTTCTTCTCCTCCCAGAGACCTATCTCTACGTCTCACCTCTCTGGAAAATTGTTTGGAATCATTTCCTTCAGATATGCTCATTTTTATTGTAGATTTTCCTAATGCACTATCTATTCTTCATGTGGTCAAATAATATATTTTTGGGAAATTTGTCAAAAGTCTGTTAGACTTAGGAGAGAAAATAGGAAGATAGGATCTAAAAGTTCAAAGGATTTATGTTCTAACACCTCTTCTGTTCCAATAAACAAATTGCCTCCTTAGTCAAGTTTCTTTTCCTGTTTGAATCATAGTCCTTCAGAACTGGGGAGGGATCATGAACAGACATTATGTATTAAAATTTTATGGTTGAAAGAGAAAAAACTGAAAATGAGAGGAATTAGGAAACCTCTCAAAATTATGGGGCAATTCAGTGTCAGCATAGAAATGAATCTTTAGGCCTTTGCTTGAGCTTTGTTTCTGAGTGCTCCATAGTTTTAAATAGTTCATTCATGCAATCCTCCATTTATTCATGTATCAATACACAATTTATTGAGCCTGTGTGAGCTAAAGCTGTGTTGTTTTACATGCTTATTCCCAAAATTTATTCAATAACTATAATAACATTAGAACTGATTGACATATAAAAAGATAAGGAATTCTTGTTGGGTTTCTGAAATTTCTGCTGGGTTTGAAAATATAAACAGGTGTATAGGCCTCTGTACACTCCCAAAATACTGGTTTTGTTGATATTTGGGTATTGCTAACTAATGATCCATAAAATACATAATGTATAAAGTGAATTGCTTTTCTAATAACAAATTAAAAGCACAGTAAACATTTAACATTTATTGAAGGTATATTATGTGTCAGACTCTGCATTAAGTACATAAATGGTAACTGGAGTATCCTGTTTCACCCAAAACACAGAAAGACAGGCGCTACTCTTGCATTTTAAAGGTGAAAAAATTGAGCCTCAGGAACTTATTTAAGTTCCTACAGCTAGTAAAGGGCAGAACTGGAATTCAAACCTAGGTTCCCATTGACTTTAAACATTTTCCATCAGGCCCCTCCTATGACCTTGACCTCATTAAGGCTAACCTTTAAGTAAATGAACTAACTGACTCAAACCCAAATAAGAGGATAAATTCTTAGTAGAAGCTCTGTAGGTTCAGCTTAGAAATGAATACCAGAGCCATTTCTATAAAGTGTCTCATATCTTAGACTTCACATGCCTAAGAGTTCAATCTTAGGAAACTTTACAGAAGGTCGCAAATGATCAGGTAAATGAAGCTTTTTATAATTTCTCTTATTTTAAATATAGCATAAAATAAAGTAGACAGCATGCCTTTTTATTGTAATAGGGACTCTCAAATGTTAACACATAGAGCCAATTTCTTAGGCATGGTTCCAGAACTTACTTTCATTTTAAAAGATAACTGCTTTTAGGCTTCAATAAGTGGTCCAAAGCAAACTTTTTTCCTCCTAAGTTTGCACTTATCCAGTCATTCAGAAGGTCAATCTTTTGGCTGAACACTCATTAATTATGAAGTGCTGGCCTTCTGAGAAACTGTCAAAATGTAAGTCTTAATGAAACCACACAGAGTCATTATTGAACCGTAGGCTTTATTTAGTTTGTTTTAAAATTTAAGGAAATATTTAATCATTGAGAGCAATGTACATTGGAATTATCTGAATAATGTTTATGTTACTTATAAGAGTAGAATGCATTTATTGACTTTTATAACTTTTGGAGTCATATGTGAAGACTATCTCTTGGCATATGAGATATGGCATATATTATGGGAATATAATATATTGTGATGTACAAATATGTCTGTCATGTGGCTAAGACAAATACACTTGTATTAGCATTTGAATATATATGAATCAGATCATTTTATCCATGCTACTCTTCTCTCAAACCTGAAAAAATTGGTAAAGCAATTTCACAGTCTTTCTACTACATGAAGCCCCATAAAGTCATAGTCTAAATCTATTTATTTGCCATTATGCTAAGTATATGATAGACACCCAAATAATTATTCAATTGGTCTGTATTTCTAGTAAAAATTATATATCATGAAATATATAATTTTGATATGTAATGATATACAAAATATAGTGTATCATCATTCCCTTACAGGGAACTTTAACCTTAACAATTAGGACCCAATTATATGATAGAAATTTTAAATTTTAAATTTATTTTTGAGAGAGAAAGATTGTGAGCACGGAGGGGCAGAGAGAGGGAGACACAGAATCTGAAGCAGGTTCCAGGCCCTGAGCTGTCAATGCAGAGCCCGATGAGGGACTCAAACTCACGAACCGTGAGACCATGATCTGAGCCAAAGTCAAACACTTAACCGATTGGACCACCCCAGTGCCCCTGTAGTCTTCCGCAAATTTATGTTTAAGGATAAACATGTTTTCCTCATGATTTATAGTTTATTTAAAGTCATAATTTTTTCTCTGGTATGGCTTTATCTACACTTTATAATTGAGACTTACAGAGAGCAGAGCCATGAGACTATATTAGGATAATGCCCATTTCCATTTATTGGAAAATCTGTATTGGCAAAACTTTAGAGGAAAATGGTTTTTATTTTTATTTTTTGCTTTAATTCCAGTTAGTTAGCATACAATGTTATGTTAGTTTCAGGTGCACAATAGAGTGATTCAACAATTTTATACATTACTCAGAGATCATCACGCAAGTGTACTCTTTAATTCCACCACATATTTAAACAATCCCCCACCCACTCCCCTCTGGTAACCATCCATTTCTTCTCTATAGTTAAGAGTCTGGTTCTTGGGTTACCTCGCTCCCTCTTTTTTCCCCTTTGCTCATTTGCTGTTTCTTATTACAGAAATCATATGATATTTGTCTTTCTTTGACTTATTTCCTTAGCATTATACTCTCTAGCTCCATTCATGTCTTGCACTGTTGATAGGGATGCAAAGTGGTGCAGACACTGTAGAAAACAGTATGGAGCCTCTGCAAAAACATAAACATAGAAATATCTTATGATCCCGTAATTGCACTACCAGATATTTACCCCTCCCAATACAAAAACACTAATTCAAAGCGGTACATGCACCCTTATGTTTATAGTAGTGTTACTTACAATAGAGGAAAATGCTTTCTAAAATCTATGCTTCATGAATTCAGAATGATCCCAGAGACATTAATATGCAAGTTGATTTAGATTTGGTATTTTCCAATTATTTCCATTTCTAAGATTCAACAACCAGTTTTCAACTGAGTCCACTTAAACCACTCTCCTAAACCTTAGAGACAGTCCTCTTTTAAAAGTAGTGCATACCTTTTGTTCACATTTCCTCACTTCCTCTTTCCTCAGCTCACTACAATCTGGCTTTAGACCTCACCACTTTAGTAAAATTTCTGTGTAAAATGACATCAAAGGTCTCCTAATTGCCCGTTCCAACAGATACCTTTTAGTCTTTATTTTAATATCCATTTTACTATTTGTCTGCTCCTTGAGATTCTATCCTCTCTTATGTTGATTGATATTGCAGTCGTTGAGTCTGCTTCCTACCTCTCTGCCAACTTATTATTATTCCTCTGTAGAGGTGACTCTGTTCATCTCTTAAGTATTTCTGAAGTGTTGCTTTTTCCTTAGTGAGAAGTGTTTTTGTTGTGTTTCCTTTTGATCTCTTGTATTAAGTTAATATATGCGAAGCATTTAGCACAATACTTGGTACATAATAGTAAGTATTCAATAAGTGGTAGCTATTAGCCATCTTGGAGTACATATTCTCTGGTTGATCCCATCTACTACTACTGCTGCTACTACTACTACTACTACTACTACTATGCACATCTCTCTCCAGTTGCATGTGTTTTTCCCTACCCTAACACAAGACCTACCTCCTGTTATGTATTTCCACTCTATTTCCCAACCACTTTTTCTTTGGGATGATAGAGCCCCCTGAACTGATCTCTTTATCAGTTACACTTTGATTCTTATTAATGTGAATGAAGCATTAGAAGACAAAGGGAACTAATATTTATTGAATGGGTACTTTGAGAATATCTATGAGCTAAATGAAAATACCTGTTTCAGTTAATGCTTATAGGAATCTCATGGAATTTTATTAATAGTTTCACCTTAAAATATAAGAACAACAAAGTTCAGAATTATACAGCTTGTAAGGAAAAGCACCAAAGTTTAAATTCAGGTCTATGGAAGTCCAAATCTCCATACTATCCTGTGCTGTTTTTCTTCTTATGTATGTTATTATTTGTGGTCAGTTAGCAATTTCTTACCATCTTATACAGTGTTGCAGAAGATGTAGCCCTTGGTACATGTTACCTTTAAGGATTTTCAAACATGGTCACATGGCCAGTATATGAGTAAGGTTGATTCTGCTTGTGTAATTGCTTGTAGTTGACTAAAAAACAAATGAAGTAAAATTTATTCTAAGTAGGAGTTGTTTGATAGGAATCTTAAAGAGTCTTATATACTAGGGCAGGGAGTTAGAATTTTTCCTTATAGGAACTCACCAAGAGACTTTAAGTAGGAGTAAAATCTATTCTGATTTGCATCTTAAAATGACCTGTCTAGTAATAGTATAGAAAATGACTGAAGAAGGAATGAGATTGGAAGCAGGTAATCAGTTAGCAAGATCCTATAGTAAAGAGAGAGCTAAGGATAAAATGAGCTGAGGTAGCAGTAGTGGCTGGAAATGGAGAATGGGTTTTAGAGATAAATAGGATGGTAGCATCATATGACTCAGCAGATGAGAGGACTGGGGACAGTGAGAGATGATGAGAAATTGTTCAAAAATGATGACTTTAAAAGAGGAGCCTCTTAGGAGCGATGAGAGTGAAGATAAAACTTTTATGTACTTGATGAATTTAGGAAGTGAGAACATTACCTACGGTTTCTGTCTCTCAGATTAATCACTTGTAAGAGCCAATTTCTTCCAATTCCCCTTGAGAGTTCACTGTGTTCTTAACCAACACCACAAGCTGTTTCAATTGGGGCCAATCCTTCAATCAAGATGTGAACATAATTCTCAAATTTTCAAACAACTACCAAAAACTATGTTAATTAAAGATACCAATAATTGCTTATCCATTTGTATTGAAGGCTTATATTACTTAGAAAACATTTCAGATAGTAGCATTTGCTTTAGATTTAACACTTCTTTTGACTTTATGCTCTATTTTCTGTAAAGTTTTCTACTTTTAAATGCGTACACTTACTTCTTGAGATCTACTACAAATTTTAGGTGAGAACTCTCTATCATGTAGTCACAGAGTTTTCTCTTATAACATTTGCTGAATATTTTTGTAATGACTTTTTCTTTTTTTTACCTGACATACCTCTAATTAAATATTTGAGTATAAAATCTTATTGGAAAATAGTTTCTTCAGGCTGTCACAGAAATGAGGTTCTCTTATGTGATCTTTCTCTTATTATCTAAGGTTAAAATTAAATTTGGTCTGAAAATTACTTAGAAAATGATTCCACAAGATAATATTATCAAAGAAATTAAAGGGAAGCTCCATATTCTTAAGTTGTAGAAATAGAGCTGAAGCATATATTAACTTATATACATATAAAAAAAAGAATTTATCAATTATATAAATGTATCACTTCTCAAGAAATGATGAGAACATAAGTAGAAAAGCTGATGTATGAAGAACAGTAATGAGAAGCAGTGAGGTCAAGGATGGAGATACAAGTGGTATCATTTTATGAAAGTAATAATTGAAGCCAGGAGATAACATCACTTCCGTAAGGTAAGAGGAGATATTTATAGGATATTTACTGCTAAAAAGTGATAGAAAGGGTGCTAGCAAAGGGAAAAGTTATCTAAGAAAAAGAGAACAAAGAAATGCTTATTAAGGAAGTCTATGGAAGAGTTAGTTTTAAGAAAAGAGGAACAAAATTTTCTAAGCCTTCCAGCTAATCATCCTCTTGCTGTGCTAATTTCTTCTTCATAAATACACTTTTTTGTGTGCAGCATTTCCTTATGTGAGGGTCTTATTTTAAAATCCCTGGCTGAGCAAACGGGCTTTCAACATTTACTCTGTTATGAATATATCATGTTCTATGCATTTCAAAAGCCACATTTTTTTTCTTGTAAGATTTACTTATGTAGCTTGCCAAAGGCACAACAGTTTTCACTACAGTCCAATTGTGGAGACTTTAAAATGTAGTAACAGTTAGGCTTCATCTCACTAATGTTCCTCCCCACGTGCTCATACCCTGGACATCCTAACTACAGAGCGCCTGTACCATCTGACAACCAGATTCCTTACAACTTTTCTTCTCCAGCCCAAGTCACCTTTTCTTCCATTGTTTGCTTTTCTGCCAAAGTATTTTGAATATAAGTGATTTTTCTCCACTTGAAAAGTCAGCTTCTAAGTTACACTTTGAAGGTGAGTTGCAGTCAACTAACAGAACATAAGAAAGAACACATAGTGATTTGACTCTTATACAAGACTAAGTAGTAACAATCCTCCTAAAAATTACATCAGTGATAAATTTCCAGCATCATCAACAGTAAAGTCTCAGGCTCAAGGATTATTCCTGCTATAAGCACAATATATGAAATATTTAGTGTTCCCCTTTGTGAGATTTTCATTAATTCAGAAAACCCACGATCAGATGAACTGCAAGATACTACCTTAATTCATATTAGAACAGCAGATGTGAGTAATTAATTGCAACCTAATGGCTCTTCATTTTACAACATAATTGAAAATGTTGGTCTGCAATAATTTAGAATAAGCAACACAATGAAATTGATAAACCCATAGTTGTAAAAATGTTTTAGCAGATTATGAAGCAGTAAGCATTGACAGGTATAGAAATCAATTATAGATAATTTTCTTTCTAGAGAAAGACTTTATTAAAATGAGGAACACACATCATCTAGTCAAAGACCTATTATCAGGACAGAAAACAGTAGGCATAATGATGGTAAATACATGAACCATTCCATTGGTCATGTTAAAGTAAGATAAATACAGAGTGGCTAATAATAGAAGCCTACAATGAAAATAAAAAGAAATGTAATTTCAAATCTGCCCAAGTAGTTTTGGCTTCAGAAACAGAAAGGGCCAAGAAGTAACTGGGGATGAGACTCAAGCCCAGACTTGACTAAATCTCATAACATGGCATCCAGAATCTGGATACAAAGAAGCACAGGCCGTCTGGTCCGGAGCCCATGGGACCAACCACTACACTATACTATACTGCTATGGCCAGAAACCATTGCTCTAGGATCCCAGTTTTTCAGACATTTCAAACAGCATTTTTTCAAACTTTTATTTATGAATTCAGAATTCAGAAGAGGTACTATGACAGAATTGGGTGGGATGACACCTGGGGGTTAGGGGAAGGGGCTAGCACTCTCTTTCTATCCTAGTATGACATCTGAGGTACTACTGAAACCCTAGATATCCAGAGAATGCATACTGGAAATTAGTGCTCCACAAAAGAAATCTGCTAGTTTTTAGAGAATAAAACTGCCACCACATCGACTTGCTAGACCCTCTGCTCCTAGGAGAACACTGAGCCAAAGAACATGAGTATAGCATTATGCCAAATTTCCTGGGCTAACAGAGCCCATATCTTCCATACAGAACACATAATTCCTCTATGAATTCATCTCTGTACATATTTGCTATTGTCTTTGAGAAAATATAAGTGGTATTGGAGATACATGAGGATACGTAGTTCTCTTGTGTGTGGGCTTGACATAATTTCCCATTTATCATGAAAAAAATAGGGCTGAGGTTATGGAATGCCAATTCCAAGACTACATTACAAAAAGGCTGTGACTTCATTTTACTTGCTTACTTTAGATTTCCCCATCACTCTCTTTCATGGGAGCCAGATGTCTTACTGTGAGCTTTCCTACAGATAGGATCACATGACCAGGCGCTGATATCTCTGGATATAGGCCAGAGGGGATCTAAGCCTGTCAGCGTCTATATGAGTGACCACGAAAGTAGATTGTCTTCTTTTTGGTTCTTGAAATAATCACAGCCCCACCTGACCTCTTGTGAAAGACCGTAAGCCAGGGGATCCAGCTAAGGTACCCCAAAATTCCTGAACTGCAGTAACTGCGAAATAATAAATGTTTGTTGTTTTAAGCCACAAGTTTTGGGGTAATTTTTTATACAGCAATAATTAGCTAATATACTATTATGCCTCTCAGTTCATTACTAAAAACATCCATCCAGGTCAGAAATGACTTCTACATTACTGTCTATTTGTGAATATTAAAACAGGAGCAACAGTACAAGTCAACAAATATTTTTAAGCACCTAGGTATTCTAAGCACTGTGTTGGGTTCTTGCTCAAAGATAAATTAATTGCTCAAAAGCAATATATAAGTTAGTGGAAGAAACAAAATGAAGTAATTATGGTATAAGGTAATTATGGATTTAATGGAGATAATGTATGGGGTATCATAACACAAGACAAAATGTACAAGTTATAAGCTCAGTCTGAGGAAGAGAAAGCTATTGAGGTGGAAGGTAAATATGGGACTTGAAGTAGGAGTTTGCTAAACAAAAGAAAAGATCAATCACTTAGTTCATTCATCTCTCAAGCTTCTTTTGATCATCCAGTAGAACCTAGCACAGAACATATGTTTACCAGATTCTACTATTTCTTAAAATCTAGATCAAAGCTTACTTGCTTCATGAAATCGTTTTACACCTCTGGGCTCATTGAACTAATTATCAAGACATGTGATTAAATAGCCTGATAGATTTAGAGTCACAATGAAGCTTGTAAAAAGAATTCATTACAGATAATCTCCCCCAAATTACTGATACTACAAATCTGCATTTAAAATTTTTTTGATGTTTTAATTTATTTTTGAGAGAGAGAGAGAGAGAGACAGAGTGAGCAGTGGGGGGGGGGGGGGGGCAGAGAGACGGAGACACAGAATCTGAAAACAGGCTCCAGGCTCTGAGCTGTGAGCACAGAGCCTGATGTGGGGCTTGAACCCACAAACCATGAGGTCATGATCTGAGCTGAAGCTGGATGCTTAATCAACTGAGCCACCCACACGCCCCCAAATGTGTATTTTAAAAAAGTTGCTTTGAGGCTTCCTTTTCATCCAATATAGAGTAACAAAGACTAGTCTGGAGAAGCCAAGGTGGCTATAGAGTTCATAAGACAGAGTATCTGAGACAGGAGAGTTACACAAAGAGAACTACTCGCACTGTCCTGCCCCAGAGGATTAAGCTGAGCATTGATCAGTGTATACATATGAGGAAATACTACTGACTGGGAAAAGAACCAACAAAGGAGATTAGTAGCAATAATTCTCAGTGATCACACAAGTCCAGGGATAATGCCTATTCCTACCAACCAGACTGGAACTTAGTGATTCATAGGACACTGGGTAAAATATTCTAAGAGACTTCCCTCAAGAGTTGGTTATTAGTCTTACAATGAACACTGTTTTAGTCCCAGCAAACAATCATAAAAGCTAGACCTAAAAGGACCAAATTATTTCCAAGTAAGTTAAGTGCATCCCGAGAGGTTGTCTTAAGACTATAAATAGGAATTAAAAAATGCCTACCACCACCACCTAACAACATTAAATTCATAATATCCAAAATCCAATCAGAAATTAACAGGAATGCAAAGAGGCAGGACAATATGACTTATAATGAAAAGAAACAATAATCAATCAAAACTGCCCCAAAGTGAAACACATGTTAAGAATGTTCAAACAAGAACAATAAAATAGTGATTAAAATTATTCCATATGATAAGGAAGTAGAGTCATGAAAGATACAAAAATTACCAAAATTATATTTCTAGAAATAAAATTTATATTATGGGAGGTAAAAATGCACTAGAGGGGATTAGCAGCATATTAGATATTACAGAGGAAAAGATAACTAAACTTGAAGACATAGTAATAGAAACTCTAGAAAATGAAATATGGAGAGAAAACAAAATTTAAGAAAAATGAAAAAAGTATCACTGAGGTTATGAACAACACCAAACAGCCTAATGTGTATGTAATTAGAGGGGAGACAGAAAAATGTCTTAAAGAAATAAGGCAGGAAATCTTCCAAAGTTGAAAAGTACAAATTCATAGATGCAAGATACTTGATAAAGCCTAAATATAAGAAAGGTGAAAATTATATAAAAATAAATGTCAAATAAGCATATGAAAACATTCTTAACTCATTGGCTACTAGGGAAATGTAAGTTAAAACCACAATAAGATACCACTGCACATGTATTAGAATGATTAAAATTTAAAAAAAAGATTGAATATTCTAACTGTTGGTGAAGATATGGAGAAATTAGAACTCTCATACACAGCTGATAGGAATGTAAAATAGTATAACAGTTTGTCAAAGGTCAAACACTTTGGAAATTTTTTTTTTTAATTTCTTGAAAGATTATATATTGGAGTGCCTGTGTGGCTCAGTTGGTTAAGCAGACAGCTTCAACTCAGGTCATGATCTCACAGTCCATGGGTTTGAGCCCTCCATCAGGCCCTGTGCTGACAGCTTAAAGCCCAGAACCTGCTTCATATTCTGTGTCTTCAGCGTTGGCAGTATAGTGGTGAGCATATCTGCCTTTCATATTCTGTGTCTTCCTCTCTCTCTCTGCCTCTCCCTTGCTTATGTTCTCTCTCTCTCTCTCAAAATTAAATAAGCATTACAAACTTAAAAAGAAAAGAAAGGTTATATATTAATTAACCAAATATTCCAGCCATTCTCTCTTAGATATTTGTACATGGTAAATAAAAGTACATGTCCATACATGTCATTGCAGCTTTCCTTAGAATCACTAAAAACTCGAAAAAAACTTAAGTGCCAATCAACAAGTGGATAAACATTGTGGCAAGTTCAAAGTAGAATACTACTCTCTGACTGGAGACATTATCTGATAACTTATGAAATGAACATTTTAAAATTTCACACTTATTGATCTTCAGCATTTTACCTACCATTCTACATAAAGCTACACACAATGGTCTTCCATATTCCCCATCATAATGAACTAGAAATCCTTTATTCAGTTGCTGACACCAGAAGCCTAGAAGTCTTTGTTGGTACCATCTTCTCCTAAATCCTCCTCATATATAATCCATCACTAAAATAATCTGATTTTACTCTCTAAATATTTTGCAAATCTGTTCTTGTCTCCATATTTATTAATACCACCTGCACTTGGGCACTCATTATAGATTATTGCCTCCTAATACACTCCCCTGCATAGATTCTTCCATTTCAGTTTATTTTTAACATTTCAACCAAAGTTATTTTCTCAGAATGGAAATCTGATAACATTACCACTTCTTAATGACTTCTCATTACTCTTAGGGGATAGAACTCAGTTTATCATCCAACCTACCGGAACTTTGAGAGCAAAGGGAAGTTCACTTAATTACATCAGTCCAACAGGCATAGACCAGGACTTCCCTGAGGCATCAAGAATATGTTGCCACACTACAAATAAGTCCCTTGGTTACCTGGCCCCTAACCTTTTCCCTCAGGTTCTTCTTTATCCACAACATCCCCTAGCTCTCTCTTAGTTCCAGACACAAACTCTTTTACTGTCTCCTCGTTGTATTTCTTATGGACAAAAAGCTTTTACACATACAATTTCTACTGCTGGAAAGCTCTCCCTGTCTCAACTTCTCATTTGTGAACTAGAGATAGTGATTTTATGTATTTTGGAGGGCTCTTTTAAGGATTCAGAGTTAATATATGTAAACCACTTAGTACATAGCACTAAAGGTAATTCTTATTACTATCACTGCTACTATTTCTTCTTCTCTCTACTTGGTTAACATCTACTTTAGGTCCTTGAGTTATAAGCTTAATTATCAATTCCTCAGAAATTCTCTCCCAACCTCCATGACTATTGACATATTGACTCAACAGATATTGTGTGTCTACTATATGCCAGGCAGGCTCTGTACTAGAAACAGAGGATAATGGAGAGAAAAGAACAAGAAAATCTGTATTTTTTTGAGCTGATATTTTAGTATAGGAAACATATGGTAAAGCAGAGTAAATAAACAAAAGGTTACTAGATAGTGATTAGCACTGGAGAAAAATAAAGGAGGGAAGAGATTAGAATACCAGAGATTTGAGGTTTCATTTTAAAATAAGATGATCTGAGGGCTATCTGGGCAGCTCAGTTGGTTAAGCAGCTGACTTCAGCTCAGATCATGATCTCATGGTTCATGGGTTTGAGCCCTGTGTTCATGGTCTGTGCTGACAGCTCAGAGCCTGGAGCCTTGTTTGGATTCTTTCTCTCTCTCTCTGTCTGTCTCTCTCAAAAATAAACTTTAAAAAATTATAAAATAGGATGATCTGGGAAGACCTTATTGATAAAGTTACATTTGAACCAGGATCTTAAGAAGATAAGAAAGTAAAATAGTTAACTAAGAGCAATATAGACAGAAATGAAGAGCAGTGCTAAGGTCACTAGGCAAGAGCATTCCTGGTATTTTCAAGGAACTTAAGATTGATGAAGAATGAATAAGAAAAGAGTGGGTATTACAGTAAAATAGGAAATGGGAACTTTTGCTCTGACTGATATGGGAGGCCTTTTGGGCAGAGCAGAGGAGTGATAGGATCTGATAACACATTTTGTCAGAATAGGTAGAGGGGAAAACAGTAAAAGGGAGACCAAATTACCCTCTTTTAGGCATGGCACCATTGGTGATCTTCATAGCCCTTATCACAGTTGCAATTTTATGGGTGTTTATATGATTACTTGATTTCCTATCTTTTCTGCTAGATCTTAAACTCCATGAGGCTATGAACTGTATACAATTCTACTCACTATTAAATGACCAGAGTCAAACATAGATTTTATAACCTATTAGTTCTTCAATAAATATTTGTTGAATAATTGAGTGAAAGAATGAATGCATATTATTATGTTCCAATCTTTTTTATCTCTTTAATAGACTGCAAGCTCCTACATGACATTCAAAGCTATAATTTATACTTTTTTCCCATTTTCTATCACAACTAGACTATAAATGCTCAGTAAATACTTAGTAACTTGATTTGCTCTTCCCTGGTCAACTTTCACATCTTTTACACTATAAATATTCTTTAAAAAAAAACTTGAAGAATTACAAAAGAAAACTTCTAAAGGTCAAGATAAACTTTAAAAAGTCTAAACAAGGAACATGAACTCTTAAGGTTTACATATTGCCAGAAACTATGAAACACACAAGGGAAAACCAGTGATGGATTTTTTCTTGTCTTTTGGGAAATAAGACTTGATAATAGAAGTTTATTTATAATCATAGTTGCAAAATTGCCTCTAGGAAAGCAATAATAATGGGGCAAGTTATCGTGTTTCCTTATAAATCCAATTTAAAATAAGAAAAACTGAACTAAAACTTGGTCATACTTGTCAAAAATATACTGAGAACCAAAGCTACAGCATTTACCAATCAAGTCTCAGTCCAGTTTACTAACACTGTAATATAAAAATGTAGGCATTAATCGTATAACTGAAATAATCAACAATAATACATTTATTTTTGTGCTTGGGAATACTTGATAAATTTTAAATACACAATAAATACATTATTCATTCTGTAGTGGTTTTTTGCTGGACTAAAAAGTATATAATGTTTTAAATACCGTGTTTAGAAATAGTATTTAAACTAGGCTAATAATAGAGTCTTCACTATCTCTGATTACTTTTTCTTCTCTAAAGACATCTTTACTTGCAAAATTGCTATTATGAGCTCTCTTTCACTATGTGTCAAATTCCCATTACTAAATCAAAACAGAACCTAATTTCTTTCCATGAACAATTTGTATGCAAATCATAGAGTATATGCAGCATTCATATAACAGAGAAGTCCCAATGAATTTGCCTCCTTTCCAGAAATATCCTTCAATATGCTTGTGTTTTGGTCGCTATTAGTGTAGGTTTAGTAGAAGGCACCTTGCAATTCTTTCATGGTTGGACAAGCAATAAGGTAGAAACCTAAAACATAAATTTCAAATTGCTTTCATTTCCTTTAACCTATTTCTCAAGTATAAACTATGAACAACCCAAATAATTTTCCAAAGCTCTAGCAAAATATAACCTATAGCTTTAGAGGCTGTGGGATGTCATTACCACTATTTAATTAAGCACACTGTCCTCCCACCCTTAATTCTAAACAAATTAGAGAAAACACAGAATATGCATTTATAAATTTTTCCCTCTCACTCTTTCATTTAATTATGATTTTGATAATTTTTCCTGCTAAGAATATTTTCAGTAATATTTATGAAATTATATGAGAATTAGGGCAAACACCCCATGATGTACAACCTATGCGGTCACATAGGATCCCATACTTAAAATGGCCCCCTGCTCATTTTAATGCTCTGCTTTGCTATCTTGAGTTATCCCTATTTTTTTTAAAAGAGAGGCCCCATATTTTGTTGTTGTTCAGAGCTGCAAATTTTGTGAACAGTAGAGATGGCTAATCCAAGTAAATTGATTAGTCCAACCTTCAAGCAAAGCAAAAACATAAAAATTTCTGAACAAAGAAAGCAATATATTGAACCAGAGATCTTTAGATTCTAAGATAGCAACTAAAGCAAATGATACAGCAATGGATATGATAGAACAAATGCCAAACAAAAGTGACAGTTTCATTGTTATAAATATTTTTTAAAAATTTTCTTGTTGCTGACTTAAAAGAAATATTTTCAATACTACAGGAAGTAAGTTTTAATCAGAATTGCTAAAGAAAACATTTATCTTGAAAAGTTTTGACACACAAGTTTTTTTTATTTTCTAGTTCTTTTGAAATATAACCTTAGCATTTTAGCTTTTCACCAAAGACAGATGAAAAAGATAACACAAAATGTAATTTCCAAAAAAAATTGTCTCATTGATGAGAAATCTTGGGAATAATCTTAAAACTAAGAACAAAGCCAAATATAGAAATAGAAATACTAAAGAATATACAGAAGCAATGGACTTTCTCCATTAGTTTTTCTGAAGAGCTTTCCATAGGTCCTCTGTCTTTGGATCTTGAATGATTAAGAGCTCAGTTTTGGTGTCAGCTGATTTGGGTAAGATACTCTGATACATAATAGTGGTGTGATTTGGTACAGATCATCTCATCTCTTTGAGCCTCAGATTCTTCAATTAAGTTATGCAAGGATTAAATTAAATGAGGTAATAAGATAAGCAAAAGATCTGACTAAAGTAAATCCTTCATAAATATTAATTTCCTCAGCTCTCAGGATAGAGCATCAAGTCTATCAACAGAATAGAGAGAGCAGCTTCTTAACAGATAGAGCAGGCCGTGAGATGTCTGGGAATTCAAATCATGCCTGATGCCATATTTAAAGGCAAAGCAAGTCTAGCTGCAACAGGCAACTCATTTACAGGGGCTGAATTTGTGGAGAAAGCTCAGGACTTAGGAGTTCTTAGTTCACTAAGATAGTCTAACAGGCAGAGTATTATCCATTGGGATCTGTTGGGTAAGCAGTTAGCCTCAGTGAAGCTTTAGAAGGCAAGGCTGAGTTTGCTTGGGCGCCTCAGTTGGTTAAGTGTCCAACTCTTGATTTCAGCTCAGTCCATGATCTCAAGGTTGTGAGGTGGAGCCCTACGTTGGGGTCCACTGGGCATGGAGCCCACTTTAGATTTTCTCTCTCTTTGCCGTTCTCCAACTATCTCTTTCTCCAAAACAAAACAAAAACTGGGGTTGCAGGCTTAGAAAGAAATCTGACAAGATGGAGATAGGAAAGGAGGAGTCTAAATATAAGGCCGGACCTGAGAATTGGTGTGAGGAAATTGTGACTCCAGCGCAACTTCAAACTGCACCAGCCAGTTATTCATTTACAAGTGCCTAATTCCAGCTTGGTGCCAAGCCTATGATATGAACAACAGATGCCTCATCCTGGATTTAATGAATTTATTGTCTAGTGTGACAGACCACATAGTGAGAGAAGTACGCTAGAGATAAACATGGTGTTATGGGGCAAAGAGAAGCCACTGGATTGGGGGAGTGACTTTTTCAGAGATAGTACCTATATTGATTATTGCTTAGAAGGCTGCATAGGATCTATCCCCCCCAAAAAAGGTAAAAGAAATTCCAAACATATAAAGACTACAGAACACCCAGGCTCCAGTGTCCACAACAGTGAAACATTCTCAATTTCATAGGAGAAACTCAGGTAAAATGTGGCTAAGGCTGTTTTGAATACTATCTTTAGGTTCAGATTGTTTACTCTTAAAGCAGAGCTGAGTCTTCTCAGGAGAGCTCAAGTAGCCCAATGGGATGAACTAGGAAGGCAGAGGCTAAGAAACTGAGGCAAAGAGAATACAACAATAATAGAAGAGTCAGTAGTAAAGCTGGGAAATACACAAATAATCCCTGACTCTCATCTTAGTTAAGATCACTCATTTCTCCTATTTGGAACTTTAATCAGTGACTAGTAAAATGGCCAGATATCTTACTCTTTTCTTTTCCTAATCCTTCCATCAAGGTAACGATGAAGACAGAAATGGCCAAAAAAGACCATTTTGTGAGGGGTAGTTTGGACACTTTGCCAATTAGAAAGTAGTTCAGAATAATTATAAATTGATCTCTTATTCTAGGGGAGAGGGCAAGATGGCGGAGAAGTAAGGAGCTCCGTACTTGCACTCGAGCCCATACATCACACAGAAAAGATCTGAAGCCATTGGAAACCTTAAAAAACCTGAGAGATTGGGAGAAAAAAGATGCAGAATCCACTGAGAGAGGCTTCTAACGTGAGTGCGAACCAGGGAAGATAAAATCGGGCCGGGATCGGAGACTCCAGGGTGGGAGGCGATCCCCCTCTACCCTCTACGGGGAGTGAGAGGGGAA